>NW_007730084.1:1115-70237 GCF_000696425.1 Galeopterus variegatus | reverse complement strand
ACCCCCCGCCACCCCCCGCCACCCGCTGTGCCTGCAGAGCCCCTCGTCCTGGATCCTCAGTGTGCGTTTGCCATGTGCCGAGCAATTACATGATTCGCAGTCTCCTGCCACATCTGCGTGACCTGCATGAGTGGAGGCCAAATGTATTTTCATTCTTTCAGAAATGCAAAACAGGAGCTGGCTCTAGATCATGTTCTTTGAGACTGCGGACCCCTGGATGGATTCTGATACTTCGATGCCGTGAATAATCCCATGGACAACGTCGGCATAATTGGAAGCAGACACTGACCACGTCCACGGCGTTATCTTATGGCCACCTCAGCTTCCCGCCCTGAGATGGATGGTTTGCCAGGCCACGTGACAGCTCCTTTAGAATAGCTCCAGGGCACGCAGTGCATCTTCCCTGTCTGCGAGCTCGTCCCACATCCCCAGCTCCCCAGACCCTTGGCTGGTCTTTGTTTTGACCCTGTTTTCACCTGTGGCACCTCCAGAGCAAATACAAATTCCCTCTCTACCTATTTGTGAGCACCTCTGGGCCTGGCTGGCTCCAGGCATCTGCCCAGAGATGGCCAGCCTGTTTTGAAGGGAGGAATCCAGACAGGTGGCCTGTGGACAGCCAGCTTGCCTGCCTCTCTAGTTCAGAGCACGCAGCCAGATTTTGTAGAGAGTTGACATCTTGTACTCATGCCAGAGCTGCTCTGCAGTAACCCTGTGTCTCCACGGCAGGAGTTCAACAGAATAATTGTTGGGTTTTAGCTGTAACCAAAACAAATAATGTTATTTGCAAAGCAGAGGAGTCTATTTTCTATGACAACAGGACAGTGCTGAGCTTTATTTGCGAATGATTAAAGCAAGTCTGTGTTGAGAGGAAAAGGGTAATTGGAATTGGAAAATATGGGTTCTATGAGGGGTCTTCGAAAAGTTCATGGAAAGATTCTATTTTTTCCATAGAAGTTTTGAAGTATTTTTCCATAAACTTTCTGAAGGTTTTGCAGTTATTGTCTGAGTCACAATGTACAGGGCAAGATTTGCGACTCAGCCGCCTCACCTACAAAATGGGAGGATTCTGATTCCCCAAAGTTGTTTTGAGCTTTAAACATAATAGTTAACCTATTTGCAAAGTGTAATGTCTTTTTTTACAAGATTAAAGAAACGGGAAATCTAGTGCTATGGGTTGAATGATTGTCCCCAAACTCACATTAGAACCTAATTTCCAACATGGAATTGGGTGGGACCTTTGAGAGGTGATTGGATCGTGAGAACTATGCTCTTTTGAATGGATTAATCCATTCATGGAGCAGCGAGTGAGTGGTTTAATGGGTTGTCATGAGTGTGGACTGGTGGCCACACAAGCAGAGCACCAAAGCGCTCGTCCCTTCCTCCCCATGTGACGCCCCCAGCAGATGTGCCCCTGGACCTTGGACTTCCCAGTGTTCAAACTGTAGAAATAGGTTCTAATTTTGTACATGTTACCAAGTTTAAGGTATTCTGTTGTACGCAACACAAAATGGTCTGATACACTTACTCTCATGAAAAAGTACCCCCACATCATCAACCCAGTGATTTAGATAATGCACCGTTCAAATCTCTGCAGTGATTATCAATTCTGCTCCAGGAAGTTGAGCTCCCTCCAGCCTGCAGGGGCGTTGTCTTGACCACTGTAGTAAAGAGATGAATATAAATTCAGTAGGTAACAGATAAAGCTGTTCATAACACAGTGGGGCTCTCCTAGGGAGCAGAAACAATGACACAGTCTCCAATTCCTTTTTATCCTACACTAAGTTTTAACAAAGTCAGAGAGGGATCTAAGCTGTGGTCTTCCGTGGATCTCTATGTGGCTTTTATGTGCAGCGCTTCTTCTCTTGTGTACTTTGCCAACGCCATAGTACTCAATAAAATCTCAGTTTTCTGTGTTCTGATGGCAAAACGTGCATGTGCTGCATGTGTGGAGTGGAGAGGAAGAAGAGGGTGTGTAGACGGTGTCAGACATCTCTGCAGGCAGGTTTAGTGTGTGTGAGACTAAGTTAAAAAGTGAATCCGTTTTGCCAGAAGCAGTGTGCATTGCACTGGCCCTTTTGGGTCAATTTTGGCCTCAGGACAGTGAGGCTCCCAGCCTTCCGCCTCTCTGGCTTGGGCCAAGACCCATCTAATTGACCTGAATGTTTAATTAAGGAGATTTTAACAGCAGTTTGGATCTTCTTAGTCATGATTTTTTTTTTTTTTAAAGAAATGTAATCTTATTAATATTATTGTTTACATTCTAGGATGTGGTTGCTGAGCAGTTGGGAGGGAGAGAGGGAGGGGAAAGGGGAAGGAGATGGGATGGAAGGAGGAGGGATGGCAGGACTGAAGCCTGTGGCACCCCCTCATTCCCACAGGGGAGAACAGGGGGCTTCCAGGGGTGGTCTGGTCATAGGTGGGCTGCGTGCCGATATCAGGGGGGTGTGGCAAAAGCCCTTGCCCGCACTGTCTCAACTCTGGAACCTGGGGGCCCTCTTGCTGCAGCTTGGTGGTCACTGCTGGGCTAGTTGCATGTGTTGGGGGGGCATGGCCGAGGCCCAAAGCCCCCACCACCCTGCTGGGAGAACCCAGGGTGCTTCCTGCAGCAGCTCTGTGGTCACTGCTGGGCTAGCTGCTGGTGTTGGGGGGACATGGCCGAGGCCCCCAGCCCTGCCCCCTTTCTGGTTTGGTAGCCCAGGGAACTTCTGGTCCTTCTAGGTGCTATAGGTGTTCTTTGGTGATGTGAGACCTTCACTAGTTATCAAACTTTGGTTGTGGGTACTTTGTTTTTTCTTTCAGATCTGTGTTGGGTTACGTGCTGTTCCCACCACTTAAACTATGCAGTGGAACTAATTTGTTGTCCTTTTATTACTTCTAAAATGGAAGAACTTCCTGTGGAGACCAGCACTCGAGCCCTGTGGTTGAGCTAAATTGCTGCTTTGCTGCTAATTCCCTAGGTCAGGCTTTTTGTGCAGCTCAGGTTTTAACCATTGACTTTATAGGTGCTTCTGGTTCTCGTGAGATCTAGTGCACCTGGGTTGTGTAGAAACTCTGCTCTGGGCCTGAGACTTTTCATCAAACTGCACCCCCTGCAGTTCTATATTCCTGACCAGTCTCCTCTGAGTGGGCCTGAGCTGATTGGGGGGCAAATCAGCTGTCCTTGCTGTGCCCCAGTGTTCTCCTGGTGGGCCCGTCTCCCCCACCACCCTTGCTCCAAACACTTTGCATGGGACAGGCCATGCTCCCAGCCTCTGAACAGCTCCCTTTTTTCAGCTGTTCTGGCTCCTTGCTCCTGTATGGGTCCACAGGAACCCTGTTAATGGTCTTGCTGTCTTCTCCCCTGCCGCCTCCAAGCAGCTTCATCTGAAGGGCACAGCTGCGGCTTCTGCCAGCTCCTGCTCCATATGCTCAGCAGCTCCAGCCTGGATGTGGCCAGGGCTAAAAATGGCCAGAGTGGTTTTTTTCTTTCTCTCATTGTGGCTTCTCCTGCCTTGATGCACTCCATGGGTCTCTCCTCTTTCCCTGAGTTCTAGCAGCCCCAGCTTGGCTGTTGTTGCTTTATTATTTTTGTAAATTGGTTGATTTATGGGAGAGAGTGATGCTGGGGACCATCTATTACACCATCTTGACTGGAAGCCTGACTCATTCATGATTTATTTGGTAAAATAAAAATCCCTGTTTCACTGAAGATCTGTGCCAGAAGAAAATAACTCTACTGTTTTTTGATGCTGGACAACATCTTTAAGGAAGAGCTCATTGGCTGCTGAGACACAGGTGGCCTCACCAGGAGGTGGGCCGAAGCACAAGGTTGTGCCAGACACAGCCCGCTACACAGGGTCTTGTGTTCCACAGGAAGACAAGAATGTCCACAAACACACATGAATATGGTGTAGTAAATACTGACAAAGACCTGGTCCTTCCTACACTATTGAGCAGGCCAGGCCTCCCAGAAATTGGCCAGGTGTGGAGAGTCAGCTCTTCAGGGCTAGGAGCAGTGATATGGTCTCAGGGTTGCTGCTGCTACAGTCAGAGTGATCTGGGCGAGGGGGGCTATGAGCTCAACCAGGGCATAGGGTGGAGAAGAGATGTGTCTCTGAGGTGTTTTTGGCCTGATGGGAAATGTAGACATATCCTGCTGGTAAGGGGGGTTAGTGATGTAGGAGCTGATGGGAACTGTGGACGGGAATCTAGTGATTTGTGAGGACCCACATGATTCCACACTGTGCTTAGAAAGATCAACCTGAGAATAGGGAGAACAGTTTGTTTATTTTGGGGGGAGGGGGGTGGGTTGGCACAGTAAGACAAAAAGTAATGAGACTGATTAGGAGGTTTTGATAAAAATGTAGGCAAGAAGCTCTGAGCCTCAACTAAGTCAGTGTGGGTGAAAAGTGGAGAAGGGTCGTTTTGTTCTGTGCATTTGTTGAAAGCTGTGCAGCGGTGTGACTGGTAATTACAGGTGACTTCATCAAGTTTACACTTTTACAGATCATCTTTCCTAAGTTCAAGGCTGTCCACAGAGCTGTTTCCAGAAACCTTTACCTGGCGCCTGGCTGGGCACAGTGTGAAAGTCCTTCATGAAGGTCTCACTGAATCCCCCCTGAGAGCCTCACAGCGGGTAGAACGGAGGCCTCGGTCTGAGTCAGTTTTCTGTTAGAGCCTCAGATGGCATCTACGCAGACTCTGCAGTGCCTAGGCCGGCGTCTTCCTCTCACACTTGGGGGTGCCAGCTTCCATTTCTTATATTAAGGGAGGATGGAATTGCATCTGACTTGAGGCCTTGAGGTTGACCTGCTGGGACTTCAGTCTGTGGATCCTCCAAACGCCAGCTGGCGGCTCCGTTTACTTCTGCCTGAATACGACATGTGACCACATGTTCATCAGCTGGACCCAATCAGTCCACATTGTAAACGTTCATTGTAACTTCACACTGCACCCTGGAAATGCAGGCGATCATACAATTATATAATTTGTCAATTAAAATTTTTTAAAACTTTATAAATGAAATGCAGATACTCATTCACCAAAATATTCTTATAAAAATACGTATAGTGGTATTTAATAGCCTCAAACTGGAAACAACCCAAATGTTCATCAACAGGAGAACTGTTGAATAGATTGTGTCATAATCTCACAACAGGATTCCTTACAACAACGAATTATCAAAATTCATAAGCTAATATTTGAGCAAAAGAAACCAGCACAAGAGATACATTACACTATTCTCTTTATTGAAATTTCAAATTCAGTCAATAATTAATCAAAATTGATTTATGTGTACATATGTATCAAAACATCATGTTGTACACCATAAATATACACAATTTTTACCTGCCAATTATAATTTTTTAAGAAATTGGTCAAAATTAATCTTAGTAATTAGGGTTTTAAAAGAGAAAGTAGGATTCTGTTATTAGAAATTGGGATGATGCTGTATCTGGGGAAGGACAGGGGGTCAGGAGGGGCTCTGGGGTGTGGGACTCTGGTGATGTTCTTCGTGCCGATCTGGGTGCTGGTTGCACAGGGGTGTGCACTGACACTACTTTGTCAAGCTGCACACTTAGCACTCTTGTCTGCTGCATGGATGGCATGTTAGAATAAATAAACAGACATAAGGAAAACAAAGAGGTGAGCGTGTGAGCCCGTGGCCCTGTCCATGCCATCTGTTCCCTGCCCCGGCCCGTCTCCCTCCGTATGGCCCTCAGGGAGGCACTGCTGCCACCTTTTCTCACAGGTGGGCTGGTGTCCCAGTGGCTGAGCTCAGCTACATGATGTGGGAAGGACCGACCTAAGTCACACTAGGCCTGGCCCCCGCATGCTTGGTGCCTGGTTCCCCAGCCACATCTCTCCATCGTGGGGCCCTTGAGTCCTGCAACAGCCAGTGGCTGAAAGGCTCCAGCGCGGATGTCAAGGCATCGGCTGCTTGCTTGGAGTTGTGCTGCTGAGATCTCATGGCTTTTTCTTGCAGTTTTTCTTCTTCTTACTGATACTTTTGACTCAATAGAGGATTTTTTTCTCAATTAAATACAAAGTATGCTAAATTGGGCAAAACTAAACCAAACCAAACAAAAACTTAGCTACATGCTATTGACAAAAAAACCCCCCACCAATTAAAACAATTTTAAATCAGAGTTCAGCAAAAACTATGACTTCGGTCCATTTTGTTTGTCTTTTTGATTGTTTGGTTTTAATGGCCTGTGAGCTAAAAATGGTTTTAGAGTTTAAAAGGTGGCAAAAATAAAGGCAGTAACATGAAGGGAAGATTCACAGAAGATAAAATCCAGAAATTCAACAAACATTGCAAATTTCACATTATTAATAGTAATCACTTAAATGCAACTAAGAACAAAAACAAAATATCACTTTATCAGACTAGCAAAACTCATGGAATCCAACCCCAATTACTGGTGAGCCTCTGGGCACAGGGCACAGCCTCAGGTGTGGGTGGTGGCCTTGTGAAAGCCCTTTGGAAAGCAGCCTGGCAATGTGCATTGAAACTCAAAACGCATAAGCCTTTCTGCGAGGACTCTTACTACTCAGCATCTATTTTGTAAAATAAAAGCCCAAATAAAGATAAATGCAAAAGGAAAACTATGAAAGTTTTCATAGTTGCAGAAATCCAGAATGCAGGTAATGCCCATGACAGAAGAATGGTTGAATGCATTATTGTGTATCTGCACCATGGAATGTTAAGCAGACATTGGCCATTAAACATCATGGACTATTAAGAACTACTTAGTAATTCTGTAGATGAGTTGACTTACAGGGATTTCCACAGATAAGGTTGAGTGAGAAAATCAGATATGAGAGATGTATAATGGAATCCCATTTTTATTAAACAAAGAATGGGTAAGATAAATGTCTATTTACATCTTTATGTCTACTTTGTGTATTATTATATGACCATGGAGAAAAGTACAGGAAAGTCCAGACACCAGGTTCTTAGCAGGGGGAGGGAGTGGACTGCTGGAGAGGAGGGGCTTGGGGAAGAAAGGGTGTTAGAAAAGGAGAAAAAGAGAGAGAAAGGTAATGAATGCACCCAAATAAGGGAATTTACATATTTATATGATTGCGTTTATCTGTGTATAAACATAAGGCCTTTTTCAAAGAAAGATCATTTAATACCTGTGTATCGAGAAATGTCACACAACGTTCCAAGCCCTGGAGATGCAGGGTCAGAGGGAGACTGTCAGAAGGGTGCATAAATTCCCTGAGGCTCTTCCTGGAGGAAGGGGCAGGGTGCCCGTGGTGGGGGAGGGGTGCACACGGCAGTGGGTGGGGGTAGGCAGAGGCTGCACCTGGAGGAGGGGTCATTGGGTTCCCATGCAGGCAGCAGCTGAACGTCAGGGGGCAGCGGGTGTACATGGTGAGGGGGGTGGGCAGTGGGTGCCCATGGGGGAGGGGACAGCAGCTGCATGTGGGAGGGAGGTGTGTGGTGCAGGTGGAAAGACTTTGGGTGTTTTTCTCTAATATGATGCTAAAGTAGCAGGGAGAAACTTTTCATGCACGAAACCCAAACTTACTTCTATTGTATTATTATTATTATGTAGTCTTTAAACGTCTATTTAGGCTACATGTTTTTAAAAACGCAAAAAATACAGACCTCATAGGAGGTGTGAGTTTTTCAAATATGCCAGAAAAAAATGTGTTTAAGTAAATTTTTATCCCATCCAGAGTAATCCCTGCGAGATGCAGTGAATCCATTGCAGTTATGTCACCATTTACCCACAACGTACTAGAGCTGCTGCTCCAGGGAGCCTCAGAGCCCACGACCTGCTGTTGTGAAAATCCCTAACCGTGGCAGCTAACTTCAGGGCTCATTTACTGTCTGGAAGTAGCCAGAAGTTATTTGGAGGCAAGCTAGACAGAGTAAGTTTTAGTCCACCCTCTAAAAACAGTGTCAGTAAAATCAGTTGAAGTGGTCTTCTTTTATATCTAGTCAGCAGGAAATTGCAGAGGGAGAGAGCTCCCCACCTGTTTTAGGTCACACTTCATTTGTTTATTTACTATGACCTTATGTGTGGTCACTCTACCTGCCACTCTTCAGACTGGCCACTGAAATATGGAAGTCACCTTCCCACAGAAAAATGCTCTGGAAAAAGTGCTTGCTTGGCTCCTAAGATGCATGGTGAGTTTGCTGAAAAGATGAGGTTTTCTTCACTGAGTCACTTCAGACGTGTAGGTATGCACACGTGTGCACACAGGGTACCTCATAACGTTCATGAACATATTCCTATTATTTTCAGTTCTATTTTCCACAAACTTTTTGAAGTTTAAACTTTATTATAAAAGTTATAGTACAGATTGGAATTTTTAAGATGTTTCCACTTTACATATGAGAAAAATGGCAGCTCAAAGAATTGAAGAGAGGTGCTGAAGACACTCTTGACTAGATGACACAGTCACCTTGGGAACCCACAGTTCTGGACCTCTCCACAACCCTTCCCTCTTGAGAGTGTGGCCTTGCCAGGTGTCACTGTGGACTCACTAGTAGGGCAGGGCACCTTGTACCATCCCTTCCAGCAGAAACTCAATCTTTGTTTCAAGTTTCTATATATATGTATACATATTTTTTACCATCATGGTTCTGGAAGTAATTATGAAATTTAATTTTAAAAGAGACAGAACCTATCACTAGGGTTCCTAGGAAACAGACGACAAAATAAAAATAAATGTTGATAGATAAGAGACTTATGCAATGTTTTCAGTTAAGTATATAATGGTAATTTAAGAACGATGCATACTGCAATAATTTAATCTCTGTTACTGTCATTTTCTTGCCAAATTTAAAGCTAATTTTTCTGTAAGTTCCTGGCATGTGGTTCACTGTTGACCAAACACTGGAATCCTTCTTCTGCCTTACGATATCTGCTAATAGCCCCTCTTAGTCCCTTTACTTGAAAACTGTGTCCCTTTACTGAAAAAAGTATACTGTTCACATGCCTCACAAACATGCTGACCAGCTTAGGAAAATGATAAATGGCCATCCAGGTTGTCAGATGAAAGTTGATCTAAGTTCATCAAGACGGTGCGTGTGTGCTCAGAAAAGACACAGTCCTGCTGCCATAGATCCTGCAAACCCCATGCTCTACCCCAAAGATATGCCTCTACTTCTTAGGAATATTAATTGTCAAGTATTGCTAATGAGGGTCAAAGAAAACAAACTGATCAAAGAAGCAAAGAGAGCCTTTGACACGGTGGATGAAGGTGCTGCAGCAACGCACACTGCAGCCTGGCTTAGACTTGGCTAGAAAACCACGGGGCGCCTTATGGAGATGGTGGAGTCCGAGCAGAGCTTTGAAGGCTGGGCCCTTTTTACTGTGGGGAGAAAGGAAGCTGGGCAGCGAGAACAACCTGGGCAAATCTTGCAGATTTTAGATACTCGTCTACTGGTGACAGTCTGTGACTGACACATTCTGCTCAATGTCATGCCTGTGATAATTATAAAGTCAGTATTAAAACAATAAGAGCCACTCCACTAGCACAGCTGACAGAAATGAGATAGATTCTGTTTTTCTCATGGTAGAGCAAAGACCACAAAACCTTAAAATAAGTGGACTTTCCTATCACCCACATTCCCCTAACAGTTACAATAACACGTACTGCAATGTGAAAACACAGCCTGTTTTTCATTAAGTTTTAAGGAAAATCTTCATTCTGAGATAGGAGGTGCCCAGTTTCCCTGGGTTCAGGTTATAGGACACACCTCTGGGTTTCAAGCCCCTCCCGAGGTCTCAGGCCCCTCCCTCCAGACAGGCCCTTAGAGAAGAGTTACTGTTGTTTGCTGGAACTATTTTCAACACCAACATGGGGAAATTGACATTACAGGGCTGACTTAGGCAAATCCAGTTTCTGGGCATGCTCAGAAAAGTGGAATTTATCCTTTGAATGACTTTCCACTTGGGGTGCTAAGGAACACAGAATATTCTTGAATATGTTCGATGCATGTGATAGAATTTGACCAACGATCATGCCCTAAAAAAAAACCAACTGAGCATATGCAAGTCTACGTTACATAACTGGGAACCACCCCTTTAGCTGAATATTCATTAGACAGTATGAATATGTATTAGATCACAAAGCAATAAAAGTGGAATCCCAGCAGAAGGTGGGGCCGTTGCTCACTCTCTGAGGCCACTTCACCTGTGGAGTGTTCATTTCTTTCTTTTCGTGTCACACTTTCCCTTAGCAGGCGTTTTTCACTCTAGAACTAGCCTGCACTCCGTACTGCATTTAAGTGTGCATTTCTTACTCTTGTGTTAAACTGTCTGGAGTTAGGCTGCACAATGTCTATGGAACCTGCATTTCTTATCTGTTACATTAAACCTGTTCTCACTTTCTACTGTGACTCTGCTCTTGAATTCCTTCCTGGGGCAGAGTCGAGAACCTGGTAAAAGGGCAGGGTGAGTTGAGGCTGGCCATTAGGCCTCCCAGACCCTCTCCTCTGACATCAATTCCAGCCAGTATTAATCGCCTCAAATCCACGGTTACATGAGTTGGATGAGGAGCCCAATTAAGTGTTTAATTTTCCTGCTAGGTGCTCTTGTGTGCAAGCTGTGACTGTTTGCTAATTAGATAATACTTGGGGCAGAACACGGTGCAATCCTGTAATGACCTAACGCCACCTCTGAAAGGGACAGACTAAATGAAAACACCCTTTCGAAATGCAGTTTCAACAATTTTCAAGAACAAAGTATTCCTGCAGTGTCCAGAAATGCAGGAATAAGGCCAATGCTGATCCTCATGCTCTGGGAACTGAAGGGATAAAGAGCTTCCTTGCTCCGAGGTAGCTCTGTTAACGAAAGGACCTTTGGTGACTTTCTCCTAATGAATGTGTAAGAAAGAAGCACAGAGTCGGGACACAGCAAATCCTGAGAAGCCCTAGCCCTGCACGGGAGACCGCTCCCCTCTGCCCATGCTGTTTCAGAGCTCATTCCATGCGCTTACCAGGATCTCTGCAGTTTCTAAATGATGGGTCTTTAAATCTGAGGTGGAAGTGTATTACTGAACTCAGACACTGTGTGTTTTTGTTATTTTAGGGATTTGGTCCAGGATGAGGGATTGGTCATGAAAGCCAAGTCCACAGTGGGCCCTGGGAAGTCAGGTCTCAACACAGGCAGAAACATCGCTGCCTGGAAAGGGAAAGGAAGACGTGTGTCCACACTGAGTCCAAGGAGCTTTATTTTCACAGTGGCCACAGGCCAAGCTTCCAGGCTGGAAGCACTTAGAGAGCTGGACACATTGCTCATGATCTGGCTGAACACATGGGAGAGATTTGAGGGCGGAGGGAGTGTGTGTCCATTTCTACAGGGAGAGGGCTGCCAATGGGGGCACCCAGCATCCGGGGGCTGTTTTGCAGGAGGTAATTGCCAGTTCTGAGAAATGGAAAACCATACAAGGGATTTCTGAAGCCTCAAAGGAGAAGAGGGGCAATAACTGAGTTTTGGTCCCATCGTGGAGCAGGGTGATGGTAAAGAGTTGAGCATCTCCTTAGAATCTTCCACTGCTACATCCTAGAAATAAGGATAAACAAGTTCCTAATTATTTCATTACCTGATTCCACTAAGGCGATCTATCCCTTAGACTGGGGGTCAGAAGCAAATTTAGATTCTTGTGGGGGAATAATTTATCCAGAGTCCAAAATTATTTATAAGATTGTTTACATAAAATGTCCAGCCCTTGATCAAAAATGCCCACGCATACAAGAAGAATAGACAATAAAAACAAACAACAACAATAAAAACCCTTAGTTTGTCCAGGTAACAGAATTATTAGACAAAGACTTTAAAATAACTGATTAATTTGTAAAAGAATTATGTGAAAGTGAAGAATTTTGGCAAAGAAGTGGGAGCTATAAAATAAATCAGCAATCCTAGCACTAAAAAAGAAAATATTTTCAATTATGAAATCAGTGCATAGATTTAATACAGATTAAACACTGTTTATGAGAGGAAATTAGTAAACATGGTAACATTCAGAATAAAAGGTAGACCCAAAAAGGAAAAATAGAAAGGAACATAATAGACATAAAGAATTTGATAGAAATTTATGTGTAATTGGAGTTTTAGAAAGGGAGGAGAAAGAAAATGCAGTAAAAGAAACATTTTAAATATCGGCTTAGATTTTCGTAAAACTTAGTAAAGACATCAAGCCATTGATTCAAGATGCTCAACAACCTCAAGCAGGATAATATGAAAACCACATCTTATCACAGCATGTGAAAACAGCTGAAAACTGAATGAGAGATGGAATCTTAAAAATAGCCAAACAAAAGCAGACATCACCTTCAGCCAGGTGACAATATTGAGACTGACAGGAACAATGGAAGTCAGACGTACCTGGGGAGGGGCCTTCCAAGTGCTGAAGAAAAGCCACGTGCTCACCTAGAGCCCAAGCCCTGTGGAAATACCACTGCAGAATAAAATCAAAATAAAGACATTTCCAGATAAGCAGCCACAACAAGGGCCATGAGAAGGCTGCACAGCAAACCCATTCTGAAGTGAATTCTAAAGGGAGTCTTTAAAGCAGAGGAAAGTAAATTCAGATGAAGGCATGGAGATAAAAGACAGAAAGGAGAGCAATGAAGGTCATAAATGTATATGCAAGCCACGTTAAACACTGACTGTGAAAGAGCGGTGGTGATGCCATGCAGATTTTAGTACATATGTCTACACGTCTGTACATATGAATATGTGCACGCATACGCATACATACACATATGCCTACATATGTAAATGTATAGAATATATATGCCAAGAACAGATGCAGTACTATCACTGTGATGATGACTTAAAGAATAGTAATAGGATGTACATTTAACAAGCTAATAGAGGGTAAATAAACCAAATGAGACCCAAATAAGAAAAGAGAGAAAAAGGAATATAGAAGGAAACACAAATAGTAAACAAATAAAAGATGATAAATTTAAATTGAAATATATCAGTAATTACATTAGATGTCAATTACTTACATTCTCAAATTTAAGGACAAAATTTTTATAGTGAATAAAAATAATCCAACTTTATGCTGCTCATACAGATTTGAAAACAGCACTCCAGCTGACTGTGGTTTACAAAAGACATACCTTCAACATAATGATATAAAAGTTTGAAAATGAAAAGGTGAAAAGATACATACCATGCAAAATAATCTGGAGTAGCTGCACTAATATCAAACAAAGTAGACTTGGAGGCAAAAACACTACCAGAGATGAAGCAGAACATTTAATAATAATAAAATTCAAACTGCAAAGATAATATAGCAATTCCAAATGTGCATGCTCCTCATAATACAACCTCAAAATATGCAGCATACATTTTCAGAATAACAAAAGATAATGGACAGATTCTCAATTGTGCTGTTTGTTTTTAAAAGTCATCTCTCAGTAACTAATATAAAAGGCAGGCAAAAAAATCAGCAAAGACATGGAAGAGTTGAACATTCTAAGAAAATCAATGCAAATGACCAATTAACAGAATGAAGAAAAATTGTGTTGCTTGATGCAGATAAAAGTGTTTGATAAGATGCAATTTATATTCATAATTGACAACATCAACAGAAAAGGTTTGGCAACCTAAGAATAAAGGGGAATTCCTGAGTCTAAAAATAATTTGCAAAAAAACTACAGCAAAGTGGAAATTAATAGTAGAACACTGTTCATCCCACAATGAAGAATGAGACAAGAAATTCCACTATCATGACTGATATTTAACATTCGCCTGAAGTTCCTAGACAATGGAATAAGACAGAGGAAGAAATAATTTATAAGAATTGCAAGGAGTATAATAAATCTATTTTTATACATAGATAACATGATTGTGTATGTAGAAAATCCAATAATATACAGATGAATTTTAAACATTAATAACTGAATTTAGCAAGATACCAAGTTAAGACCAACATAAAATATCTACTTTATTTCTACATACCAGCAATCAACAATTAGAAAATAAATGTTAAAAAATACATTTAGAGTGGCATAGAAAAATCATATCTTAGCAACATATCTAACAAAAGATGCAGTAGACTTTTATGGAGAATTTCCGAAAATACTATAGAAAAAATTAAGACTTAATGGAATTAAAAGGCTCAAGCACTTTACCTGTGTCCGTTTTCTCCGTAGTGTTCTATTGGTTTAGCACAAAACCCTAGCATAATTCATAAGCTGAAGAAAATCTTGTAGAAGAACAAATCTGGAATGAATGCAGACTTGTTATAGAGCTACAGTGAGGAATTATCACAGGACGGACACAGGGTGTTGAGAGAGCCCGAGGCACTGAGAAGAAAACTGCACAGGTGCAGACACAGCTACTGCAGTGGTGGGGAAAGTGTGACCTGTCCAGTGGGCAGTGCTGGGTCATTTGGAGAGCCACACGGAAAAGCATGATGTGATTCTAATGCTGACCTCAAACACACTCACTAACCCAGTTCCAGGGCAGTGGATCTAAATGTAAAAGGAAACACAATACAGCCTCTACAGCATGACTTAGTCAAATACCCGGGAGACTGCGGTATGGAAACCTCTAGCAAACTAGACAAAAAGAGCAATAATCACAAAGATATCAATGAATTGGACTATATTAAGATACGAGGGGGGCCAACCCCGTGGGTACTCTGGAGAGTGCGGCGCTAGGAGCGCAGCGACGCTCCTGCCGCGGGTTCGGATCCTGTATAGGGATGGCCGGTGCACTCACTGGCTGAGCGCGGTGCAGGCGACACCACACCAAGGGTCGCGATCCCCTTACCGGTCATGAAAATGACAAAAAAAAAAAAAGATACAATGGTACTTCAAAATGTTCGTAGAAAAATAGAATTAAAAGACAATATGAATATTTCCATGAACTTTCTGAAGATCCTGCCTATGAACATCTGTCCCTTTAAATACCATAAGTGAGCCACGTGGGAAAAGATGATCGCAAAAGCTCATATCGTGTTCTGGAGGGGACTGAGTGGGCAAACGCGCTCAGGTGCAGTGTCACATGGGAGATGCTGGCCCACCCAGCACGGCAGCAGTCGAGGGTGTGACACGCCCCAATGTCCCTACAGTTCATGAACACGCAAAACTCATCCAGGAGCTTTGCAGTCAGGTGAGGGCTGCCTTTGGGGAGGTGGGGGTGGGGTGGTCACCAGCAGGTGCACAGGGCTTCCTGGGGCCCCAGTGATGCTTCCTTCCTTGAGTGAGTGGTGGCTCACTTGTGATGTGCCCTTTATCATTCGTGCTTTGTCCTGGGCGCATCGATGTGAAGTTACCACTTGATGATATAATTGTTGTTGAGAAGCCGGCGTGGGCAGAGCCGCGGTGAGAGCGCGTGGCGCAGGCTGAGTCACACAGGGACTGCGTGGTGGCTGGAGGGGACCCTTCCTCCAAGCCCTGCGGGTCCCATGCAGGCGACAGGGCCGGGTCGGTAGGACGACAGCGGACGGGTGTGCAGCAGGGGCTGCCACACTCGGCGTGGCCCCAGCTTGTCGGGCAGCAGAGGGGGAGGAAGCCGGGGGGACCGGGGTGAGCTGGGGCTCGGGTGACAGCGCTGCCACGGGCGTGGACAACCTCACACCCGCAGGCTCCAGGGGCGGCAGGTCACCTGCATGGTCTGCTGCCCTGCGTGTGGCTGGCCTGGGGGCTTCCGAGCCAGGGCATGGCCAGCCACCTGCAGCTCCAGCGGAGGCCCCTGGAGCCACCGCCCCGGGCCGCGCACCTGCTACCCCCGCCCCAGTGGGACGCGGTCCCCGTGGGCCAGGACAGGAGGCACAGGCCTGCCAGGAGCCCCGATGGAGCTGCCAAGGAAGCAGACCCGCACCGGCTCCTGGGGCACCGCAGGTCTGCCCCACACAGGAGCGTGTCTGAGTGGCACCCCCTGTTCTGTCCTGTCCTTCTGACTCTGAAGCCCTCAGGTGTCCGCGAACGCTCCACTCCAGCCCCCACGTGCAGACTGTTCACGGTCTCCGGCTGAATCCGTCTCTTAACAGAGAAGCGATTCCGGGGACGACGGCCAGAGCCCCAGAGGAAACGTCTGTAAATTAAAATCTAGGGTAGGGATTTGGTCCAGACTTAGTTTTGTGCGTGCACTTGTGTGTGTTCATGCTTGTGTGTGTGCATGATGTGCTGTGGTGGGTGTGTGTGGTGTGTGCCTAGGAAGGGCCTTCAAGAAGTTCATGGAAAATTTTTATTATCTTTTCATTCCATTTTTCCATGAACTTTTTGAAGTGCCATTGTATAGTGTGGTGTGTATATGTGCGTGACACGTATGTGTGTGGTGTGTACATGTGCATGGTGTGTATGTGTGTGGTGTGTGTGTGTAGATGGTTTATACATATGTGGCATGCACGTGTGTGCATGGTGTGTACGTGTGGTGTGTATTTGTGTATGACATGTATGTGTGTGGTGTTTGTGTGACGTGTACATGTGTGGTGTGTATATGTGCATGGCATGTACGTGCGTGGTGTGTACGTGTGGGGTGTGTGCAGTCACAGAACCCTCTGTGGGTTCCTTTCAGGGCACTACAACCATGGACACAAGTCGTTTGTCTGACAAACTCCCACCTTGGGTTCCAGCCTAGATTTGTTTTTCAGGCCTGGCGATGCTCTCCCCGTGTCCTCATTCTGGAGCCTCCTTCCTCGTGTCCAGTAGCACCTCTGACTATTCCAGCTTTTATCCCACTGCGTCATGGTCATGAGTCCCTGGTGCAATGTGCCCCAGAAACATTTCTTTTGCTGGATGAAAGAATAAATAGTATTTTATGTGCATTTTACTAAAATGTTTATGGTCAGCTTGGCATATGAATGTTTAGATTTAGGTGTTTCTTAAATGTTTTATTTTTCAGTGTATTGATGTACTGTCATTCAAACTGCTTGTTTATTTTTTAATATTAGGTGGATTTGCATACTGCAAGGGCCATCTGAGTGGACACTAATATGTAAGATATTGATTTACTTCTTTTATTGCTTATTTTCGAATAAAAGTTGTCCATAGCTGCAACACTTGGGGAAGAGGACAGACCTCAACTGTACGAGTTTTTAACCACGGGACCGACCCTCAGGGTGTGTGTGGGGCCAGAGGAGAAACCGCTGGAGCCAGCTGGGAACAGAAGACGCTGAGCACAGAGCAAAGCCAGGTGAGGAGTCCGCTTCCCTGTGATGCGAATGGCCACGGTCTCTTCAAATACTAAAGGCAGTATTAATTACTTTTAAGTAAATAATAATTATTTTTAAGTAATAATCTTTGACTTAAAATGTTTGTGTGGCAAAATGATTGAATTTAATACCAAGAAAAATTCAAGACCCTAGAGTTGAATGCTGTGAGCAAATACGATGTCGCAGATATATTAGGCTGAAACAAAGGAACTTAGTTTTTGTAAATTGTTAGAGGTTTCAAAAAAATGTATCTCATTTTTAAAAGTATTATCCAGGGCAGTGACTCATTGCTCGGGCTGGCTCGGAATTGCTCTCTGAAGACCGTGTTTCCTTCAGGCGCTTGTCTGAGGCCCTCCCACGCTGGATGCTGAGGCTCCGAGTCACGGCGGCCACCGAAGAGGTCGTGTGGCTCACGTCTGGCTTGGATGGAGGCAGGGCAAACTCACTCTGAACAGGGCCGCACTTGGGGCGGTTCTGATTTTCAAGTTTATAATTGGATTTGAGGTAGATTCTTTGGACTCTGAGCGCAGGGCCTTACCTATATTCCATTAAAATGCACATTTCTATCTTTGCTTGAAGTCAGTAGATGAATCAGCTCCGTGAGTCACTGTGTCTCCTTATCTTGTAAACTCTGTTTTATCCTGAAAGCGTCATACTTGAATATTGATGGAACCCTTTGAAGTTACAAGATACTTTGTTTTTTAAAATAAGGTCATTGTTTTCCTCTGATACCTGACCTATGACAAGCCTTTACTTCAAAATGTGCAGCAATACTCAAGCTTGCGTGACAGAAAGGTTTACTGTCATTTTCTTTTATGTGGGTCCTGGGCAAACTATGGGTGCTCGTGAAGATTTTATGGGGCCTTGGGTCGTGGGAAGAGCTCTAGCTCTGGAAAGTTCTGCTGCAGACATGGGAATCCATCCCTGCAGGTTCTGTTATTCACTGTGATACGACAGTGGAGCTGATCCCACCCATGCACAGAAACGAGTGGGACCGTGCTGGAGATAAGAGAGCATTACAGACTGGAACCTTTCCTCCTGCATCTGCTTTGAAGTCCACCTGTTGGTTAGTGATGGAAGTAGCCCTGGCATGATTTGTTGAGTAGCAGAAAGTGACATGAACAATCAGTCGACTGTTTCCACTTCCAGAGTGACTCGTGGCTGCCCACCGCCTGGTGTGAGGCTCCCCCCAGGGCTCACTGGTCTGACCTTCGGTAGTTTGGGTTTAGCAGTGAGGAACAGAACTTCTGTAGTCGGCGAGTACTGATTTACAGTGGACACTTCCAGCAAGAACGAGTAGAGTGTGAGTTGTTTAGTCAGGAGTGCTTGGTTGTCAGCAACAGTGCACCATGGACTCAACAGAAACAGGAACTTGCTGGAAGCAGAGAGGGTGAGGTCCCTGGAGCGAGGCCAGCCTCTGTCTCTGCAGCTCTTGGGACTTGAGTGCTGCCTCTTCTCTGTGCGGTTGCTCTACCATTTCTCTCTTGCCAGACCAGCCTTCTCGGCAGCCCTGAGACCTGGCCCCTGACGTGGCCACCTCACCTTCAGCTTCCTACCCTCCCAGTGTGAGCATGTGGCCCAGACGGGCCCAGACCTGTGTCCCGAATCCAAGCCTGGAGGGGACCTGGGGAGCAGTGGGGTGACTCAGTGAGGATTTAGACTGAAATTCACTGTCTGTCTGCAAACGCCGCTCAGCACTTGCTAACGCTCAGTGTTGAATGCCTCTTGCAGTGACCAGGCCTCAGTGGAGTGGACGTGTGACGTGCACAGTGGATTGTTATGGAGGCTGAGATGGCATCTGAAATGCTGTTGGCATAGCACCAGGGCCATGTAGACACTTGGCCATTACTGGGGAAACTGAATTAAGGAAATTCTCAAGAATACTCTCATCAGTTATTTCATGATGAGTGTATTGTTCAGAAAGCTCTTTGAGATTCTGATGTGAGAAAAAAAGAGAAAGTTCAAAGAGACTGTGATGGTAAATGTATGTGTCCACTTGACTGGGCCACAGGGAACCCAGACATGTGGTCAACATTACTCTGGGTGTGTCCCTAAGTCTGATTCTGATGAGATTAACATTTAAATTGGTCCACTAAGGAAAGCCTGTGCCACTCCCCAATGTGTGTGTGTGTGTGGGGGGGGATGCTCATCCAACCAGCGGAAGGCCTGAAGACAACAGGAAGGCTGGCCCCCCAGCAGGAGAGGGTTCTTCCTGCCCACAGGTCCTGGGGCCAGAGCCACATCTCAGCTCTCCTGGTCTGCACCTGCTGACTTCCCCTGCAGATCCCTGGACCTGTCAGCTCCATAATCGCATGAGTCAATTCCCCGTAATAAATCTCTTTCTATATCTACACACACATCCGACTGGTTCTGCTGCTCTGCAGAGCACTGACTGATACTGAGGCCATGCATTGTGGAGAACACAGAGCCATGCGGGGAAGGGGAGGAAATGGCCATGGAAGACATCACCTCTGTATGCTTCCCCAGGAACACCTGGAAAATTCTGATGGGCCTCACCTCTTACCTCCCCTGATGAGATAAGTGGTGCTACTGGGCTCAGGCCTAGCTGCCTGCCCCTTTCAAATGCAAATCACTCAAAAGTCAAATGTTGTGGAACAGGAATTCAGCTTTTATTCAGGATCACCTGCGACCTGAGGAGAGCTGTTGAGCTAAGTGATCCCTCTGGTGAACCTGGAGAAGAGCGGCCAAACTAAAGTCATCTCAGACTCGGGTTTACTGAGGGGTTTTAAAGAGGGGGTTGAGCAGGTCGAACACGGGAAATGAAAAGCAGGAGGGAAGGGACGTGAGCTGTGGGGTCTCCATGCTAGGACCCAGGTGCAAGGTCTCGCCGAGGCTCCGTCTGGCTTCTGCTCCCGTCCTTGCTGTTATCTCAGGGTCCTGCTGGAGGGTGGAGTCAGCATAGATTTATTGAGTCTTCCTTGGTTTCCCAGGGTCTGGATAGTGCAAGTCCTAGAGCAAGTCTGCTGCTTCAGGCTGGCTGGAAAAGAGCTTTACCTTCATGTCATAAAATCATCTTGCCCTATATCCTAGTTTCAAAATATCAGATAACCAAGGGAAAAGAAGGAACTCAGATAAATGCAAGCCAAGAGAAAAAACTGCGTCCTCTTAAAATCTTTTAGAGCCCATGTGGTTTTAGGTCCCCACAAGGCTTCAGTCCATCACTCCAACAGTCAGAGGACAGTGCTGAGTCCCGGCATGCATGGGCCTGGAGGGTGGCACATGCAGTCCTGTGTGTCAGCTTTACTACAGACAGGTTCTTTGCCAAAGAAAATGACAAAGGACACCATCAAAGCGCAGCAGGAACAGAATTAAAGATTGCTACTGCAGGAGACAGGTGCTTTTAGTTTGGAAATCACCTCATAGGAAGCACTTTTATCGCCCAGGCAGTGTGGAAAGTTCCAGCTCTTCGAACTCTGCCACGTGTACATCACTAAATCTCCTGCAAAATCAGACAGAGGAACTCACTGAATCTGAAAAGTGACATCATACATTAATGCACAAACTAGTCCTTGGGACAGACCAAAAAGGACTGAAAGTGAAAAACAAAACAAACTCGGTTTTGGAGACCTTTGTATATTCAAGCTCTCTTTTCTTTTAACCTTCACAAAATCCAAAGCTCTTCCCTCTTGCCAAAATTATTATTCATCCACATGATCATCTTTACTCCTGACTCAAGCCGGCGACCTAGTGAACACAAAGGGCCTTAAAAATGCCAGGAAGACACCAAGTCTCAGCAGAGCACTTGCTCCAGATAGAACCAATGCCTGTGCGCAGGCTGTACTCAGACGAACCTGCTGAAACCAACTACCCTCTTGAATTTGGGGTGCCTTGTAGATTGCGAAGTGCTTGCAAATCTGTAGTGCTGGGTCCCCACAGGGCCAGGTGAGGTGGACCTCCATGTTCCCTCTTCTCCAGGTGAAGCAATCCAGCTACAGAAGCCACCCCAGGTAAGAGGCAGAGTCAGGATCAGGACTGAGAGATGCCGAATGCAGCACTTTCTGTCCCACTCAGCAATTCCTCTTCAAAACAAAGTCACAAGCCAAGCATCATGCACATGAGACAGCACCACGGAGCCCCCCTTTCAGCAGGTAGAGGGTTAGCCCGGCCCTTCCCTGCCTGGAATCCCACGGCCTGCAGAACGTCCGATGCCACGTGAGAGCGACCTCGGGTGCAGTAGAGACGTGTGAGTCGTTTCTCAGTCCCTCCGAAATCTCTCTCTGCTGCTTTTGCCACATTTCACGTGGGACCCCCCGAGTGTAAAGTAAACACAGGTTAAAGAGACAGAAATATTTCTTCTTGGGACATAAAGTCTTGACTTTCCATAGCAATTTAATTTTCAATGACAAATCTGAGTGGCATTACGTAGATCTAACTCCAGGGTCCTTACAACAGGAAACAGGAGGTTCTCCACTTACCCTGAAGCTCAAGGAATTTAAATAACTCAGCCTCTCTGACCCCACAACACCTGCACTTCCTCCACATGGGAAAGGGTACAGTGCATAGTTGACAGCCCAAGAGCCGTGACAGAGGGTCATCATCGCGATGAGATGACTGCAGGTTAAATAGGACTGGTTGGCAGACGGGACAGTGGGCTGAGGCGACACACTTTCTTTGGATGCTCTGAAGGATTAAAGTTCCAGGGCAGGAGTGTGTGGAACAGCATTGGGGCTGTGGGGGCAGAGCTAAAGCAGGTCCCGAGCTGGCTTGTCCCTCCGCATTCGGAGCTCCCTCCGCAGGACACAGGCACCAGGGCCCTGTGGGACCAGCTTTTCCGCTGGACGTGGGATGTTGGCAAGGGGAACATGGAGAAAAATCCCACTGACTCTGCCCAGCCAGGGGCATGGTGGCCACACGTGTGGTTCACTCCTGAACGGACTGTGCTCATCAGATTCCCTCCAGAGAGCTGGGTCCCCTGGAGAATGGGGGCCGCAGGGGGCTGTCACATAATCTTGGAAAAACATGGTATCGACTCAAAAAATATGTGTTTTCTTATAAATTAGAGTAACATTCTAGACCTGAAAAAAAGAGCTGGGGACTAATCTTACCAAACCATGTGGTGCGGTTATTTAGTAACTGAATGAATTCAAGGCCAGGGAAGGGCTCACCTAAGTTGGAAACCTTCTCAGGCACAATCACGCTGGAGAAAATTAGATTCTGGTTAAACAGATCCCACTGTTGCTTTAAGAGGAAATGTTGAAGTTTAAAAAATGTATTAACTTGCTCTTTTTTGCCAGGAAATAAATAGATGGCACGGAGCTCACAAAGGAGTAGGAGACTGAATCACTTACATGATGTGATGACCACATCTTCCCTTTGGAGCGGCAGTCTGTGGCAGGTGGTTGTGAGTCACCGGTGACAAGCAGCCGCATCCTGAGGTCCTGATTAGGCTGAATCAGCCAGGGGTGTGGGGCGCACAAAGTCTGCAGCGTGGACCCTGAGGGGCATGGGCTCCAAACAGAGAGGAGACTTCTCCATGCTTTCGGTAAGTGTGACAGTCACTCAGGTAATGTTTCTATCTGCAGCCGCAATGTCTGATCCGGAGAAGTCTGGAGGCTTGCCAGGAGACTGCAGCTTTTATCTCAAAGCCTGGAAGGTTCTAAGTTCCTCACTGAGACTAATTAAACACGACATGTTTAGTAAGTTAAATTAACAATTGAGTGAAAAATTGTTTCCTCACTTTCTTCTGAGGACAAAGTTCATGCCTGACTTGATGGTATTATAGCCCGGCTCCAAGCATGTAGCAAACGTTTATTTGAATATGAATAAATTAATAAGCATATTGGCATATTGTCAGTGCTGTGGGGGTGTCAGACTCACCACTTTAACTTCTCTAAGTTCTTCTTCAACTTGGCTATTCGAGTCTGTGATACAATAGTAATAGGAACTAATATTTATTTAGCTGTTTACAGTTTGCCAAGCTCTCTACATTGCATTTTTACATTTATCTTTTCGAAACTCCACAAGGTGGGCGTTCTCATGATGTCAGGAATATGCGAGGCTCAGGAGGGCTGAATGATTTTGTTGCAAATAATATAACTGAGTAGAATGCTACTTTCCTATTTTTTCTTAACACTACTGTGTTTGAACATGGGCTGGTCTATGAGAGTAGGTTGTTTCATGCATGTGGATGCGCACACACATGACCAGCTGCTGTTGGGCAGTGAAGCGTTTGCTGAAGGTCTAATAATGTGTCCCTCACCCTGGGTCCCCCAGGCCACACTCCTGACACCTGGTTGGAAAGAGAAACAAAACTCCGTAGCTACTTTTCCCTTTACTCAGGGACCTGGGGACACGTTCTCCCATGTGGCAGTTACCACGTCCAGCCGCCAGCCCCACACTGTGAGTCATGGTGACGTGGTGGCCCGGGCCAGCGGGTTGCTGTCGCCCCACGGATGCCACACCTGCTGGCGCTGAGCCTGTGCGCAGAGCCGCCTCTCTGTGCTGATGCCATCTCACTCACTTGTGCATTGTCTGTGCACATCGCTGGCCTGCAGCTGGCCGCATTGTTCACACGAGCCCAGCTGGCGAAGCAGAAATAGGCCAAGGCTGGGTTGATAAGCTCTTTATTCCCTGCATCCCGGCTGGTGAGGAGCTGGAAAGGAGCTAAAACTTTACCTGTGAGGAGGAGCCTGCATCACCATCCTGGACAGTCACGCAGAAGGCACAGCTCGGGGCACCATCAGTCGCAGCAGCTCGCTCTCCCCCCCCTAACTAATCCTTCTCACGTTAGGATGCAGAGAAGGGCGAAACTGAAGTTGCCAACATCTGGAAAAAGACGGAGAACCCCGGGGGCCTGTGTCGCAGGGAATCTCTCCCCAGACCTGCCTGCTCCTGGGGCAGGGGACGCGATTCCCGGTTGATTATTCACCCCTCGCAACGTCTTTGGAGGACGGGCACCTTCGTGGTCTGTATGTTTTTGATTGTTTGCTTTTTGTTTTTATTCTAACTCAAACACCATGGCGACTATAGACTCAGCCCTCGAGGACAGAGGGTGGCTCCTCCCTGGCCATGGCCACCTCCGCCTGTGCTGCTGAGATCTGGAAGTTTCTCACTCACAGTGTGAGCTCATGATCGGTTCCGATCTCAGTGGGGACTGGAACACACAGGATCAGTGACGTGAAGGGCTCTGCGGCAAGTCCCTGCCGCTCAGGGGCCTCTGTCTTGTTTGCTGTTGTTGGGAAAACATAGGAAAATGGTCAGGGCCCCTCAGACGTTCAGAATCTTGCCGAGCATTTGATGTAAACCTGCACGTGTGCCCAGGTGTTCCTTGGTTACTGTCCAGTGTAATTGCGCATGTGCACCCAGGTGTCCTGGGTTATGGACTTAAGTACTAGGACGAGTGGCTCTGACCACAGGGACCCCTGTGGCATCCCAGATGCGGGGGGAGGGCACAGGGAGACCGCTACTGCTGCTGGAGGCTGCTGCTGCTAGTGTCCCCAGGACCCTCTGCAAGGCCACTGCCACTGCGGGACCTGTAAGCTGCTGCCGCTGAGGAAGCTGAGGACTGAGCTCGTGTCATATGTCAACAGCTCCCGGGATCTTTCCCAATTACCTAGCGTGGACCTGCGTGTGAGGGGTCTGGGGACGCAGCCTGTCTGTACAATGGGGTTGAAGGGTCTGAGCCTTAGCTCTGACAATGTAAATGGAAACTTAGTATAACTAAAATAGTAACTAAAATAATGAAACATTTTGGCTTCAGCTATGACTTGCCTTACTTTACAGCTGTCCTCGGGGTAAATGCTGCTCATATCTGCTGCAGAACCGGCTACTCTATGCAGAGATTTGGAGGAAACTACCTGGAAGCCTCTCCTGCTACTCCAGGCTTCTACCCAAGACAGCGAAGTGTCCAAGTACCTTAGAGTCCCCACGTAGTTGTCAGTTGTCCTCTTGGCAGCCCAAGGGGCGCTCTCTCCTCACGCTCTTCAGGGGTCTTGTAAGACCTGCCCCCTCCCCCAAGTATTCCAGTGCCTTTTGCAGGTGAGCACCGTGGAGCAGACGAAAGAACTGTGGAATTTAAGAACAATCTGTTTACTGAGTGGCCTTTAATGCGAGTCCCCAAGTCATTCCTCTCTGACACGTCTTATGTTTTCTGGCAATGGCCGTGGTGACTGCAGTTTAAAGAGTGACTGTTCCTGGAGGAGCGTCCCCTCGCCTGGAGGAGGAGCAACGTGGTCTTCAGGCTCCTGCTTCAGAGGCCACGGCACACGCCCACCCTGCAGGGCCGTCCCCGCCCAGCCGGACCTCGGGGACCTCAGGGACCTCGGGCTCGCCCAGGTGCACGCTCCTACCCGCCCCCATCCTCGTCCCCTCTGCAGCTCGCGGCATCTTTAGTAAGTCCCCGCCTGGACCCTGAGGCCCTGCCCTGGCACACGTCGCTCTCGGCTCCCGGAGCCTGGCTCGAGCCCCGGCCCGGGCGGGCATCACGTCCAGATGTGGCTGTGTTGAGGGGTCGTTTCTGGGCGGCTGCAGCTGGCTGCGCATGTTCCGGTGGAGCTCGGCCCCGCACCCCGGGGGGGGACCTGGGTCCTCGCCCGGCCGTCGGTGCTCGTCACACGCGCCCTGCCCCACCCACGCGGAGCAGCCGACCTCTACGTTCACGTGTTCGCGTTTGCTCTGTGACTGTTTCCTCTTTTATTGCTCCCAAATAAGCACCTACAGATGGAGCGCAGTCTGCGCCGTCCGCCTCGCGCAGGGCCCCGCGCGGTTCCACTCGCGTTGCTTTAATCTGTCCTATGAGACGTTTTCTACCCTCAGCCCAGTCGAGGGGCTTCCAGAAGACCAGAGAGACTCGTATTCGCCTTTCGATCTACTTACCCTGAGCTCTGTGAAGGACCCTCGTATGCGTTCTCCACGGCTGCCCTCCAAATCACCACGACGTCGGAGGCTTCACCACCCGGTCTCGGCGGCTTGGGGCTCCGGGGCTGTGTGCAGACTGGGCAGGTGCGCTTCCAGCTCGCGCCCACAGGTGCACCGGGACGGCAGGTGCGCCGGGACCGGCAGGTGTGCGTTCCGAGGCCTGTGACCCGGGCTCAGTGCGAGGCCCTGACGCTCCAGCCTCCCATGGCTTCACTCCATCAAGCCAGCAAGGACAATTTGTTCTCCAGTCCGCTACCAAAGAATCTCATATAATGGAACCCATTATGGGAAAATGCTGACTGTATACTCAGGAAAGTGTTTTTTTAAAAATTATGAAAGAATAAATATAATGTTATCCTCTTTTTGAAAAACTGCGATGCGTACCAATTGGCAAAAACTGAAAGAACACACACCAAAATGTTACCAGCAATTATTTCTGGGCGATGAGATAATGGGTGGGTTTAGTTTAGTTTACTTTTATTTATTTTTCAAATTTTCTGTAATTGAAAATAAATTGCTTTTACAATAAGAAAAGTATTTTCCCTTAAAAATATAAACACATGTTGCTCTAATTGTAACATATTGTATCAATTTTCCTGACATTAGCACAAATATGAACAAAATCTGAGCCCTCACTGAAAAAATCAGAGTTTTCCCCCATTTTGTCTAAAAGAATAATAGAAACTATCACATTTTAGGAGGGTCCAATGTCACATTAATGTAACAACTTCCTCTTATACTTAAGTTTTAGTTAAAGAATGCTACACTATATGTCTGCAGTGTGCCCAGGGACTTTAATTCAACAGAAATAAGAATATGGAGTACCAAGTTTAATTGTTTCAATTGGAATTAGTTTGTAGTATCGCCTCAAAATTTCCAACTATAATATACGAAGCCGAATCTTTGGAGTAAGCATTGTTTTGTCTCCCCCTTTCTACCATCCCTGCCTTCCAAGAATCTTTAGGGCTCTCTGCATGGGGGGTTTAGTGATTTTCAGTCGATGGTTATTCCTTGAACATTATCGTTCCAGCACGATGTCACACATTGTAGAAACGGCTAATAGGCAGTCGGCCTTCAGTGGAGGAGTCTGGAGCCAGGAGAAGGGAGGCTGCGCACTCTACAGCTGCGGCCCACAGACCGTGTGGGAGCGGGGGACAGCAGGCCGCACCTGCCACGACCTGAGACGGGGAGGGGGTGGCAGGAGGGCTTCCCCAGGGCCAGAGGATGCACGGATATTGGTCAGGCCCAGACGTGGGAGCCGGGGTGACTCTGGCCAGAAACCTCTTCCTACTTGGAACTCTTTTTTTTTTTTTTTTCCTTTTTGTCTTTTTTCGTGTCCGGCAACGGATCGCAACCCTCAGTGTCACGCCCGTACCGGACCGGGACCAGCAACGGGATCGCAACCCTCGACGCCGGGCCCGCACCTCGCTCAGCCAGTGAGCGGAACTGGTCTGTATGTGGGATCCGAACCCTCGGCGGGAGCGCCGCTGTGCTCCCAAGCGGTGCACTGTAGCAGTGCGCCACCGGGCCGGCCCCTACTTGGAACTCTTTAGTTACATAGAGAAGAGAGGGTGTCTGTGTGACATGAGCAGGGATGTGGTGCTCTGCACGTCCACTTGTCCACTTGTCTGTGCGGTGAGGAGAGGACGGGGCTCGGCCATGCCCAGCTGGGGCGTGCAAGGTCCAAAATGGGGATGAGGCCTGGAGGCCCGCTGCTCACTCTTCTTCCTTCCTTCCTTTCTTTTTTTTTTTTTTTTTAAGAAATAGTTTTCACCCAGTGCCAAAAAACTAGAGTTTATGGTTCTGGAAATAATCACGACCTGCGCTGTTGCTGTTAAGGTCTGTGTTTTGTCAAGCATGTTGTGGACTGCTTTCATGAAAACTATTAGAAATTTTGCATTTGATGAAAGTTTCAGAATAATCCCTTTTAAATGCAAGATGTTAAATTTGCATGATATTTATTTATTTATTTTTGTCTTTTTCGTGACCGGTAAGGGGATCGCAACCCTTGGTGTGGTGTCGTCCCCACCGCGCTCAGCCAGTGAGCGCACCGGCCATCCCTATATAGGATCTGAACCCGCGGCAGGAGTGTCGCGCTCCCAGCACCACACTCTCCCGAGTGTACCACGGGGTCGGCCCAAATTTGCATGATATTTATAAGCAGAGCTTTTCCCTTAAATTGTGGATGAAATTTGTCATTACAGTTTTTAGGTTTCATACTTGTAGGATATTCTTTATTCTATTAAAAGAGGGGGAACTCAGGGTCTCCTTTCGCAGCCCTCCGGTGGTTTTCTGTTTTTGGCGCTTCCTGTGTGAGAAGGTAGAAGGACACAGGTGGCAGGGCCTCGGCCACAGGTACCTGACCTGTTTCACTGGCCATCGATGAACACAGCAGGCTGCGAGGTCTGCGTTGTAGGAAGATGTAGGCTCCATTCCTTAACATAATAAGCCGCAGCCAAGTAGTGATAGTAAATGTTTGCTTTTTCCCAAATCCCACTGATGTCAAAGGCCACTCATGCCTGGCTCTGACACGGGAGGTGCTGGTTAGGGAACAGAAACACGCTGTAGACGCATGCGTGGGGCGTCCGCCTCGAAGGCCTGCAAGAAGCAAATGGTTCCTTGATTCGCTTTCTGTCTCCTCAGTATTTCTTCTGTACCATGTCTACTTTTGGAATATATTCAGGTTTGTTAAGAAATGAGATTTTTTAAAGACATTTGGCAAAACGTGTACTTCTGGCAGAATTACTGGCAGGGTTACCAAGATGAGGAAAAGTGAACTAGCTCCCTTGGGGGCGATTTTTGTTTCATTTTGTTTATTTTTTTCTTGAATATTTTAAAACTTATTTTGAAAAACTGATTCTGTTTTGCCATCCCAGAATACTCCCGTGGGAGGTTGTTGATTATCTGCTCACTGGACTGAGCATGGAGAACTTGGCAGTTTATGGCATGTTTCTGACAGCGAAACTGTTTCCACACGCGGCATCCGGTGGAAGGAGCACTGGGCAGGGCGCGGCTGGTGGCGGGCCCGGGGCAGGCTGCAGGTCAGGGCCCGGGCACCGCCTGCGTCCCTGCCTTCCCCCGTCCTTGGGTTTTACGAGCTCAGGAACAGCATCTCTCACTGGTTTTTAGGATTTTGAAGACAGTTATCATGTAACTCCCTGTCTCCATTTTGTCTTTGAAATGGTGGAGAGAGGCCCCAAGTGAAAAAGGCAGAGGGTCAAGGACAAACTTGGAGTTGGAGCCACCGACCTGCAGTAGAGCTGGAGATGCTCCCCAAACCTGCGCTGGGCCGTGTGATGTCGGGGCCACACGTCCTCCCTCCTCAGCTGACATCGGGGCTGCAAAGCCCAGGCAAGGCCGGCGTCTCCTCAACAATTCTCACCTGAGATGTTACCGCTGCTCGTCAGTCTAGCAAACATGCAGCCACGGTGACCTAGAGGGAGTGAGCCAATTCTTACCTGACAAAATTTGTCTTCAAGGGCTCTTATGCCATGCATAACACTGTACAAATCCCGCCTGTCTAACTGACATTTTCTTATCTCAAAACATCCGTTTTATGTAAGAATAAGTGCCCTGGTTCACTGGAAGGAGTATTAAATATAAGCTCTGTGCACTAACACAGATATCAATGTTTTGTAGCTCACAGATACAAGGAGAAGCTCAGAGCATGCTTTATTTATTGTGACTATTTTATTGTTGTCACCTCCACTGGCTACTTGAGCAATCGGTCAGTCTTGAAGAGACAGAAAATTGTCTTTTTATTAGGTCGAAGGACATATTCATGGAAATGACCGTCTGCCCCGCAGCCAGTGCTTCACCCGCTCATAAAAAATAAATTGGAATCACCCAACCCAGGCTGCTAATGAGTCAAAAGAAGGAGTTTATGCCTTTCTTATACCTTAGGGCCCAGGACAGTCCCACCCGTTAAATGTCAGACCTCCACCCATGAATCTCTGAAAGAAGAGATTCTTAGCAACCGACAGGTTCCCTCTTGAGCTGGGAAGTTTGAACATCAGCGGTTTAGGGAGAGCAAAGGCTTACAGCATTGAGCTTCATTTTCTACACTTTGTGTGTTTTCTTTGAAAGGCACCAAGAACAACACAGCTGCATCCTCTTAAGGCGTTTGTGTCCATGCTAATGAGGGGGCTTCAGTGTTTAATTACGGAACGAGCTGCAGACACATCCACGTAAGGGGAAATGAGTCTTCTAAAAAAGACCATCTTTGAAGCCTGCAGATGCACAAATTGTGCTCCTCAGACGCAAGGAAGTCTTGGATTTGAGACAGGTGGGGCCATCCGGGAGGGCGCAGTGTGGACCTCAGCTCTGTGTCCTCTTGGTGGCCTCAGGGGAGGCTGACAGCCTGGCTAGAGTCTGGCCTCCACCGCAGCCAACAGTGTGGGTGTCCAAGGGGCCACTGGACCCTGCAGCCCCCCGCCCCTGATGCAGAGTGCCGTAGCACCACTGCAAGCATGACAGGGAGGAGTGAACAGCACGAGTGTTTTCAAGTGGCATCAGAGGAGTGACAGTTGCTCTGCTGAGCGTCAGGACTTTGTTCCCTGATTCCTCACAAGCAGATGCTGGGCCTTGTCACGCCTCCATCAGGGCCAGGACGGCCTCCCTCCACCCCAAGCTCTCACTGGGAAGGCAGCAGAGAGCACTGCAGGCCCAGCCCAGAGCCACAACCTGGGAACACACTAGACACGAGGAAGTAAGTTTTATCACAATGAGGGAAAGTCAGTAAATGTTACGCATTGTTCCAATACCGAGTGCAACATCCTCAAGTACCATGAGCCCCCTGTGTCTCAGTGTCCCAGGAGTCAATCACCTCTCCCTGTCTCCAGAGTTGAGAGGACGCACCTTCTCTACTACTGTGCTCCACAAGGTTCTTCCACAAAACTGAAGCTTCCAGTCGCCCTGCCACATGCCTGTGTGCACATTGTGGTCACCAGCTGCGTCCTCCTAGAGGATCTCAGATACAGGGACAGGACATACTGCTCACTTGCCTGCAGCTGCTGGCCTAGTGTCTATCAGAGAGCAAGCATGCAGCAAATAATGCATGGATCCATCCAGTCACATTTATGTGCTCAGAGTTGTCTGGCTGCAGAGACAGCAGTGGGGTCTTCATCCTAGGCCAGGGCAGGCAGGGATGCAGTTTTCCTCAGCCAGAAGACTTCCTAAAGGAGGTGCAGCTGCAAGAGTGAGCACGTATGGACTTCAAAATAACTGTGACTGTGTAAGAAACAGTAAGATGGAAAGTTTGAGAGGAGAACTAGAAGCTATGAGAAGACTCTACTTGAAATTCTAGAATGAAAAATCAGTAGCTAAAACTTAGAATTCAACAAGCAAAATAGAAGAGGCAATTAGTGAAGCAGAAGGTTAAAAGAGAATACTCAATAAAGCACAGCAAATTCAGGAGAAAATCTACAAGAACACACCTGAGATGAGGTACAAGCTCTGCTATTCTTGTAACTGGGGTTCCAGGAGGAGAGGAGAGACAGAATGAAGCAAAGCAATCACAGAAGGAACGATGTTTGGAAATCTTCCAAAACTGCGTAAGAGATTAAGCCATGGATTCAAGAAATCTATAAATGCCAGACAGCAGCCTGAATAAATAAAAAATAACCACACCTAGGCATGTCATAGTAATGTACAAATCAACAAAAAAGAAGCAGACACAGAGAGAATCTTAAAAACATATCCCACCATGTCAGATCAGAAAGTGAGACTGTCAGTTAACTTCTCCGCAGAACAATGGAAGCCAGAAGGCTGTGCAAGAGTATCTGCAAAGATAATCAAAGCAAACAAACGGGAATGTAAACTCTACAGGAAGGGAACTCTAAAATAAACATCTAGTAAGTTTATTTGAAAAATTGGGGATGAGAATTGAAAACAAATATGAAAAGTTAGAAAAACTCGCTGATTGCCTTAGAGATATTGAGTTTTGGTAAAAGAATGTTGTGTCAAATTAAATACTAGGGAGGTGGAAGAGGGATGAGTGGATATGATCTGATTTCAGAATCTCTTACAGCAGAGCACACAGACAGTGCTCAACAGAAAGAGGACCAGAGGCATTGCATAAGAGTATTGGTCTAAAGCTAAGGATACAACACAAATACACACCTTTCCAAACACAGAGAGAGAAAGACAGACAGACAGAGAGAGGAGCAGAGACACAGAGAGCATGCAAATAAGGCAGGTCACAGTGAAACATAATGGAAAAGCCTTCTACACATAAGAATATAAAACAGTACGACAAAACTGAGGTTAATGTATTAATAATATCAATAAATGTAAATGGGCTTAATACACTTATTGAGATATTCAGGTTGGCTAGCAGAGCAAAATCCAGTACTATTTTGTAAATAAGAAATATACCTAAAACAAAAGATTCCAAAGGGTAAAAACTAGAAGAAAAGGTTAAAATATAACAGGCTAATGCAAGAAATAAAGAAAAAGGCTGCACTATATTTTGTATCTCTGCTGAGGCAAAATTTTGAGTAATAACTATTCAAAGACACAAGGAACAAAATGTAATGATTCAAAAGGACTCAGCTCTTAATAATTACAACTCAGTAACTTAGGAAAACCTATCATATGCCAGAAACTGCAGGAGACCTAAAGAGAAATAGATAGAAACACTCAGACAATAGGCAATTTTCTCTTAATCCAAGATAGACCAAGTAGTCAAAATTTGTTAAGAGTACATTTGGGTTAATCAAGATAATTACTAAGATATCTTGAATAGTTTTGGAACTGTGGTCCCTAATCACAGAGAATACATATTTGTTTCAAGCACATGTGGAACATTCATAAAATTCTGACCACAAAGAAAACCTCAAAAATTCAAAGAGTAGAATTTTTAAAATTATAAGATGTCATTCTCAGGTCACAGTACAAAAAAGAAAAAAATATCTAGAAATTCATAATGAATAAAAATAGAGTCTGGACCTGCTTATAAAATTATATTAAGCAAACTTTGGTACTAAGAGAAGGTAGAAAATAAAATTTCACAATATTTGGAAAAAAAAAGAAAATGCAAAACTTAAAGTATTTCTTTTTCAGAGAAAAGTTTACAGTAAAAACTTTTTTCAATAAAAAGAAAATTAAAAAACATTAAAAATTAAAAATTAAAATGGGCAATAGAATGTGCATAAGAAAGCAAATTTCAGGAATCAATAAAGATAAAAGAAGTTAATGAATTAAAACACAAAGAACAGCAAAATAAATCCAATATGACTTCTTTAGAAACCAACAAAACAGGCAGATCTATTAGCTATATTGATCAAGAAAAATAGGAAAAAATAAATTAATTAGAAGTGACATTCAGAGAAATAATCAGATCAGAAGAAAATTTAAAGTCCCAGGATAACACTTTGTGCAACTTTATGCAAATGAAAAGTAAAGACTACAAGGAATTCTATTTATTTGTTTATTTATTTTTAATTTTTATTGAATCACAATTATACATATTTTTGGGTTCAATGTTGACATATGTTGATCAAATCAATATTACTAGCATATATATTGTTACAAATTGTACTTATTCTTTATGCCCCTTGTCCAATCTCTCCCCATCTCCTCTCCCTCCCCTCTCTGATAACTCTAGATTTCTTCTCTCCCTCTGAAAGAGTAATGGTTACTCTGTTGATTTGTTACCTGGATGATCTGTCCAATGCTGAGGTGTGATCAGGTCCCCCAATATTATCATAGAGCAGATTCTTCTGTCACTCTGGAATGGGCTTTGTGGAAAGAGACATCCTCTTCTTTTCTGTGTCTCTGCTGGTGACTCTCCTTGTGTCAATGCACTCCAGTAGCTGGCAGACCATCTGTGTGGTGGTTGTGGCATCCAGCCACTTTTGTGGCAGCTGTGGTTATTGTGGTGGCTGTGGTGGGCCACCCACATGGAGGTGATGTTTTTGGCATGCTCCTTGGTGCTGGTGGTGTGCCTTGTTGTGGGGGTGTGTCTGGTCCCCAGCTCCATACCTCAGGACCCCAAGCAGGCTCCAAGGTGCTGGCATTGTGCCTGGTTGTGAGAGGGAGGTGGGGTCCCAGAGTATGAAGAATTTAAAAAGTAATTTTTCCAAATTTTACAAAATCAACCATGGTAAAGTCAGAAAGTTTAAACCAATAGCCTTAAAAGAAATAAAATTAATAAAGAGCTCTGCTATAGAAAGCAAAACCCAGATAGTCTATCAGAGGAATTTGGTCAAATTTTACAAAATCGATTATCCCAATGCTATCTAAATTAGTTTGGAACACACAAAAAAGGAAAATCAACAAATTATCTTTATTAGCAACAAAACATTGATTCAAAAAATAGACAAAGAATGAAACACAGCTATAAATCATTTTCATTTACTAATAATGATGCAAAAACATTTAAATAAAATGTTTGAAAACATTGTCTAACAGCTCATTAAAAAGATGATACTTCTTGAACATAATAACTTGTGTGGAACGGTCCTCCAACTGTACTTTGCCATCCCTTGTGGTCCCCAAGACCCCTGAGGATATCCATGAGGCCAAAGATATTTTCATAATTCTCAGATATAGTTTTTCATCATTTTGTTAACATTTGGACTGATTGTAAAACAAAATGAAAAGCAAATAAAAACCAACTAAGGGCCGGCCCGGTGGCGCACTGCTACAGTGTGCCGCTTGTGAGTGTGGCGGCACTCCCGCCGAGGGTTCGGATCCCACATACAGACCAGTTCCCGCTCACTGGCTGAGCGAGGTGTGGGCGCGATGCCGAGGGTTGCGGTCCCGTTGCCAGTCCTGGTCCGGTGCGGGCGTGACACTGAGGGTTGTGATCCGTTGCCGGACATGAAAAAAAACAAAAAGAAAAAAAAAAAAACACAACTAAGCAAAAAGGGAAAGTGGATGAATCTGCTGGTGCCTTGGTTCAGATCGAGGCTTTAGCACTGAACTGTGCCAGTTCTCATGGGCTTCATCTGTGCCAGACCCACGGAGCTCAGCATTTTCTGTTAGCTTCACTTAAAAGTGCCATTGATGAAGCAATAGGTATTAGTAATTTTATTATGTCACAAACCTTGGGTGCGCTTTTTAAAAATATTCCATGTAACAATATGCGGGTGTACCTGAAACACTTCAGCTGTGAGCCGAAGTGAAGGGACTGTCTATCGGTGATGCACGTGCACTAGTGTTCCAGGGAGCCGAGTCCACCGCCTTTTCGGTCAGCACATCTCACCTGCACGAACGACTCACAGCTCCCCAATACTGTACATCCAAACATCTGCCGTGAGACAGGTGATGGTGTTAACACATTCCATATATTTTTTTTTTCCTTTTTGTCTTTTTCGTGTCCGGCAACGGATCGCAACCCTCAGTGTCGCGCCCGTACCGGACCGGGACCAGCAACGGGATCGCAACCCTCGGTGTTGCGCCCGCACCTCGCTCAGCCAGTGAGCGGGAACCAGTCTGTATGTGGGATCCGAACCCTCGGCGGGAGCGCCGCTGCACTCCCAAGCAGGGCACTGTAGCAGTGCGCCACCGGGCCGGCCCAACACATTCCATATTTTGATATTATAAAATTAAATGTGTTAACATTTGAAAGATCAGCATAATTTAACTAAACCAAGATTTTTCAAATGACTGATATAAGATATTACAAAATCACGCATGGATACAGACCCATTGAAAATGCAAGACAGACCAGTAGACTTTAGGGTAACAGGGTGTGGAACGGTAGACACATGGTTCTAGATGCCACACTGCAGCTGACTTCCACAAAACTACCTCTTGTCTAGTGCTGCTGCTGTGTCAGGGAAGAACGTCCTCAATGGCTGAGAAAGACATGGAAATCGGCTTTCTATTCAAACATTAAAGAAATTTGCCAAACTATAAAATAACAGTTTCACGCTTTCTCACTATTTTTTGCTAAATGTAGTTATATTTACACAAAACATATATATGTTAATGTTTAATGGGTTTATTATTGCTATTTTAAATGTTAAATCACTCAAAAATTTTTTAAATTCTCAGTTTCAAATTCGAATACAGTAACTAATCATATAACCCATTCAAACAAAATCTCTTTAGAGCCTCAATCATTTTTAAGAGTGTGAAATTAAAAACCATTAATATAGTACATAGCTCATCCAAATCTCACTTAATGTAGAAACGGTAGCTTTCTTGCAGAACTGGAGGTTCTTCATTAGAAGTTTCCCAGCCACTCATTAAGGGCTATAGAAAGAACCTCTTCATAGCTGAGAAGAAAGGAGAGGGAAAGATTGTTCCTGGGGACATCCGGAGGTAAGCTGCCAGATGACCCATTCCTCACGCTGGAAAAGAAAGTCATGGTGCTTGAGGAAGCCCTCCAAGAAGTGGGGGTCGAGAGGCAGCTAGACAGCTAGAAAAGGGAACTGCCAGCAGCTCCGCACCACAGGGGACAGACTTCCTCACGCATGTGGACGTGATGCCAATGGGATAACCTGCAGGTTCCCTGCAATCCTTGGGACTGAGACTGTAGAACGCCACAGTTCACTTATGTGGCCACTGCCTGCTGCTCAGACTTCCATTAAGATGATTACTGTGGCATCTGGTAAATTATAATAAATTTAATGTAAATTCATTGCTGTGTGTCCCCAAGGCACAACATCAAAACCATCATATATTTATGGTGTTTTTCTCGGGTCCTTCCATGTGCACAAACTAGACTCCCACAGCTTACACACACTGAAGCAGGCGATGGCTGATCCCACACCATGAAGAGATGGTGTCAATTTTTAAAAGCCAGAAGTCTTCTATTTGCCACCAGAGTGAAGGGAGATTTTGAAGACTGTTCTGTCATTTCAGAATGAAGAACCTTATCGTGTGCCTTGGCCGTGCAGGAATCTCACGAAGCGAACTTGCTTCTTCTCTGAGAATGACCCTGACAGTAAGTGAGCAACGTGACTTAGTTGTTAATATTGCCACTAAATAGCTACTAGAAAATATCCACACAGTTCTGCAGGGTTGTCAGAAATGGCGTTTCCGGTTTTAATTTATATTGATTAGCATTACGTTAGGTGCCCGGCGACAGTCCGGTCCTAACGAGCTGCTTGGTCTTCCCAGCAGTGTTTGCTGTGATGGTTGCAGATGATGCATGGAACGTTCCAAGAAGGGGGGCCCGGCTGCATGTCATCAGCTCAGTAACCGAGAGGCAGCTACGCTCCACTCATTACCTGCCGTCCAGTCACTCACCTGCAGCCACGTCCCTCTGCTGGTGGAGGTTTGGGGGCCTGTGTTATGGCTGAGACTGAAATGAGTGTAAGATCTGTATTTCTTTCTGAGCTGTTCTCTCCCGAATGTTCTCTGTATTAGAGCTGGGGTTGCATCCAAGGCTACGAAAGGCCATTTTTCTAGTCCTGACCTTCACCGTTGCTTATTTTCAATGTTCCAGATACGAACAAACTAGATATAAGTCGGAGGGGAAATGCATTAGGACACTTTAAAAATGTTACATAATAAGATAAATCTTGGGTTGTATTTGATTCATTTATTCAGAAACTGGAAATGAGTCCACCCCTCTGCAAAGGTCAAATGACATTAACTCAATAGAGGCAACGTAAAGTACCGGAACAGGGATATATCTGATAAAATAAGGTATGGTCACATGAGTGCTGAGTCATGATTTCAAGTTAAAGGTCACACTTCATCTGGTCTTAATACCAATTGCTCGGTCATTGGTCGTATGGATATCCCTTTAGATATAGAAACCATGGATTAAAAAGGAAAAAAAGCCAGAAAGGACAGTTGCTGATGTAGCTGAGGAGCTTTTATCTGCAACACGCCGTAAGGGTCTGTACTGGTGTTTTGAGTTACTAATTCCAGCACGGTGAGGGGTCGGCATTGTTCTCACTTTTTACATGTGAAGAAACTAAAGCTGAGAGTCGTGAGGGGCCGGCCTGACACCCACCTCTGCAACCCGTCCCTGCTTCCATGACACCAGTTCTACACCCCACAATCATCTTCCCCTCTGCAAATACCTGCTGTAACAAGGGGAAGAAGACGACCCGCGCTCCAGGAAGCATGTTGGGGCATTTACTGTGTGATGTGTCGAGCCACCCCGTTGAGGCTGGGACCAAGAGCAGACTCCGGGAGTTGTGGACACGTGTCACCTCGGTGTTTCACGTCAAAGCTGGGAACCTCCCACTGTTGGGATCCTGGATAACGGGTTATTCTCAGTCTTCATAAGAATAGAGGAGCGTGTGCCGAGAGCACTGCCACGGGCGGGTGGTGGCTGGTGTTGTCACCTCAGTGGCATTGTGGGCATGCAGCTGGTGGAGCGAATGGAAGACTATGAGGGTGTCACTGAGAACTTCCCATGGAGGAGGAGGAAGGGGCGGCAGGTGCACACAGCGGCTTCCAGCAGCTTCTTTAGCCGGGGCACACTTCCTCCTGCAGAACGCTGGAGTCGGGCTGATCTGTGTGAGGCTGCGTCCCAGGTCTGCCCACCTGTTTTCCAGCAGGAATGCTTTTATCACAGCACACCTGCCAGTGCTTGTCCCCGCAGTGCCACCAGGTGGGAGCAGCACCTGCCCTCCCAGAGAAGGAGGCCCCAGGGCAAGTTCCCGGGTCTGGGGAGGGCCTTGGTCTCCACATGCCAGCTGGGCAGGTGCAGTTTGGGAAGTGTCAGCGTCCCCACACATGCCACCCCAGGCTGAGCCCGGCCCAACTCCTCCGCTTTTTCACCTGCCGCCAGGCTCATGGGCCAGGACCAAGGAGGGTCTGAGGCCTGTGTCTGGAGACTCTCCTGTCTTCCCCGGCTCTGCTGTCCTTGTGTCGTGATTTCCTCTGGTGGAGTGACATTTATTCACACTCCTCCAACCGGCAAGAACCCTAGGGGGACACAGATGGGTTCTAGGATTTAGACGACACGTCCCACTGTAAATCTTTAATAATTAGTTTCATTTGTGTACTTTTTATTTCATTTGCTGTTTTTACATATTATCACCACAAATCCTAAATAGCACAGCAAATAGAATTGTACTTGCACAAAAGTACAGAGAACAGAGGAAATTAAGTTTTCCCAGCGCTCCAGAGTATTAATTCAATTTAGCTATTTACCAGTTAAATGCTGAAGGTCCACTGGTGATTAGGAAGACTAATTGCACCCTCCAGGGGCTCTGGTAATTGTGTAATGATAATGGGATTGTCCTTTGAAGTCCCCAGTGTAACCTCGTCTGACGCTGCAGGGCGGGAGCTGGTGTCCTGGGAAGCGACTCCGAGACGGCGCAGAGCGGATTGAGGTGGCCGGACGTCAGCGCCAGCACCTCCTGCTGCTGCTGCCAGCCCTGCCCGACCTCACACGACCCGCAGACGCTGGAGGGAGGACCCAGGGCACCCTGCGCCCGGTCTGCCCCGTTCAGAGCTCGGGATCCCCATTTTCCCGACTTTCCTCACGGAACGTTCCTCTCACACTTCTCTCACTCGGAGCGCAGTTCTCCACCTGATTGCTGCTTCTTCTCACCCCACATTCGGTCCTTGCCTATGTCTTGTTGACGTGTGTGTCAAATCCATGCACGTCCCTCTTCCCGCTGCCACCCCGGCCGTCATCACCCAGGTGCACAGAAACGCTGCCGACTCCCCACCAGCCTCCCTCATCCACTGGACACCCTTGACGCTGCTCCTCACCTGGAAGCCTGAATATCCGTCCAGACAACGCGGGTCATGTCCCTCCCTGCTCAGAGTCTCCACACAGCAGCAAAGGCCGCCCCAGGACATCTCGTCCTCTCTTGCCCGAGCCTCCTCGGGCCATGGGTCGGGCTGCCCAACGTCCCCTAGTCCAGCATCCCCCTGTCCAGCACGTGGCCTGTCTTCTATGTGCCCTGTCCACTGTCCCCCCGTCCACCATATGCCCTGTCCTCTATGTGTCCTGTCAACTGTCCCACTTCCACCATCCTCCTGTCCACTGTCCCACTGTCCACCATGCACCCTGTCCTCTATCTGCCCTGTCCACCAGCCTCCAGCCACCAGCCCCGTCCACTGTCCTCCTGTCCAGCATGTGCCCTGTCCTCTGTGTCCTGTCCACCGTCCCCCATCCACCATCCCCGTCTGCTATCCCCCGTCCACCGTGTGCCCTGTCCTCTGTGTCCTGTCCACCGTCCCCCATCCACCATCCCCGTCTACTATCCCCCGTCCACCGTGTGCCCTGTCCTCTATGTGTCCTGTCCACTGTCTCCCACCCACCATCCTCCGGTCCACCATCCCCTGCCCACCGTGAGTCACTCTTTAACTCAGTGCCGCCTTCTGTCCCATAAGCTCCACACTATCTAGTGACCTTTATTTCATGCTCAGCTATAATCAGTGTTCTTGTGACAATGTGAGCTCTGTTTAGAGATAAGGTGTTGAATATCTAGGTCAGCTCTGCATTCTCAGTGCACAGAATGAGCATTCAGTAAGAACTGTTGAACGGAAAACTATCCGAGGAAGAGGGTGGCTGTGCAGATAAGAACAGAAGACACAGCTTGAGTCTAGTGTCACTTCTGCTGGAGGCACGTGCCCAAGCGCAGGGCTGAGGGGGAGACAGGACAGGTGCACACGGCCGGGTGCCCTTATCTCTGCCTGGCCTGTCGCGATCACTTTCTTATTATTCAATGCGTATGCCCACCTGTCTGTCTCCTGTCCCTTTGGAAGTGAGGCCCATGCACAGGGACCTCCAGTCTGGTCATGAGTGCGGCCCGCCCCCTGGAAAACTTTGTAGCTCGTACAAGGGACTCGATCCACACTTGCCCCATGAACAAGGAGGACGTGCTGTTCTCTTCTGTGTTTTCGTTTCTTCAAACGGGTTAATGAGCAGATGCTCCCCAGGATCTGCGACTGCACATTGAAAGATGGTTTCATTTCACCCGACTGATTTTGCTGGAGTTAAGACCACAGGGCCAGGCAGCGGGCGCTCTGGGAAGCGTCTCACCCACCCTGCGTGACTTTTCTGCTCTGCCAGAATCTGGCAGGGGTGAGGGGACCAACTGCCAGCTGTAGGTTCGCAAGGAAAGAGAACTGGTATAAAAAAGGGGAAAATGTATGTGTATACACACACATGTACATTTCTGTTTTTATATTCCTTGTTAATGCTTTCCAAGGCCAAGACACTAATATACATATGTGTTTATGTGACTCAGGCAGACTGTTTGTCTCCTTGAATTAGTCTTCCTTTTGTGACCCAAAGCAGAGAATTGACCCAAGGACTTGAAAAAATATTAAAGAGGGAATAGAATTTCAATATTGTCCAGCCGCACTTCCAATTCTGTAGGTAAGAAAACAGGCTCACAAGGAAGTGATCTTCAGGGAAGTCACACAGGACCCTCAGGTGACAGTGCGATCTGCAGCCCTCCGGTGACGTGCGTAGAAACCGCCCGGGTCTCCTCTCATCCCTGCGCCTGAGGGTGGAAATGCACCTAAAGCCTCTGATGAAGTCAACCGATCTCCTGCAAAGCTGCACCCGACTCCATCTGCCCACCCTGCTACCAGGGTGCCCTGTTTCCCAGGAGCCGCGCCTTTTCTGATCTTGCTAGAATGAAAGAACATTTTTTTTTTTTTCTGGTCTTTCAGCCCAAACTAAGGGGAGTAGAACAGTCAGGGAAGGGGGTTGTCACATTCTATTGTTTGTCACCATGTGTCAGATCAAGAACTTTCTCATCCAACCGGGAAGCCAAATCAGCCTGTGGGTATCAGAAATATTTATAAAACAAGCAGTGAACACAACATGTGCTTTCCGGGTGGGGCTGCTGTCTGTCGTATCTCATGCTTTGAGGTCCCCCCAGTTGTGCTAGTTATACGTTACTGACGCTCTAACATAGACTCTATGCCGTGCTCGGAAATGGATTATCAACGGTTGTTAAGTAGAGCACCGTATTGCTGTGTTTTCCAGGTAGGCACGGTGTATGTTAACACTGTTATCACCACTGATTATTCATTGTTTATTCATCATTGGATTATTAACTGAGATAACAGAGGCTTGATTCTTGAGTTTTAAATTCCTGATTTAAAAAATCTTGGTTTATTTAACAATCCCTGTGAAGGCTTAAGAAAACATATGACTAAGAAAGTCATCTCTGCAGGTATCAAGTAGCAAGAGCCGTGGCGATGTCACCTGTCACCCACAGTTCTGCCTTGAGCACTGCACCTGAGTCCCCGTGTGCGGTCCCTCCTCCAGGAGCGTTGTATTTAAACCCATTCTGTTGATTGACAGGGGCCTCAGCTGACTTGGAGCAGTGAGGCCTGGCGTTGCACTGTAATGATGGTCTGGATCACTGGAATACTTCTTTTTCCTAAAAAGTAGTTTGAGAGAAAATGGTTTGTGGGATGCCCACCAAGAATGAAGGTCAAACCTCTAAAACAGATGTGGAATTACAAAGTCCAGGGCAGGACGTGTGGCAGGGATGGTAATGCTCGACTGCTCATCACCAGGACCTTTCTAACCAGGCATTAAGGGATAAATAAATACAAGCTTCTTAAAAACCTCCATTCACTGGACTCAGTGCTATAAATAAGTGATTCCTACAACCACAATTATTTTTAAAACATGATTCTGGAAGTTCTGATCTATCCAGTTAAACATGAGATAGAATTGTTCTGTATAACTATCTTTCAAAATTCCTTGCATGCAGTAGACATTCAGTAACTTTTCATTAAATAAAGGAGCAGTTGAGAAGATGAAGACATGATGTCATTTCAGATCAGACTCCCGTGTGCCAAACGAGTGACTCAACCTTGCTTTGTGCCTCCAGTGCCCCTGGGTTTTCCGGTGTTGCACAAGAAGAAATCCAGTCATGATGATTTCTGGTGGCACAGGTTTGTTCCTTTTGAAATTATGTCGTAAGTGCTCAGACAGGCTTGTTGGGAGCCCAGCTGTGACTTCCACACTGAGCAGCTGAGGAATGCGGGACAGATGGCCTCGGAGGAGCCCGGGGCTGTGGACGGTCCCTCCCAGGTCGCAACCTCGGAGCGCTGTCAGGAAGTCACTGGGCAGGAGCACAATGGGGGCTGTGTGGGGACTCTCTTGCACAACTCTTGAAAGACAAAGGAAAGCATGGGCACCTGAGAGGCCCTGCCCAGAGCTGGACGCCCACATCGCAGGTAGCTTAGTGACAACAGAATGGGAAGTTGACAGGAACTAGAGAAAGGTGACTCACCTAAGTGTGGACTTCAAGAAGTAGGATGATATTAGAGTATTAAACACACACAAAACCCTGGACACAAGCTCTCAGACAGTCGCGGCCCCTCTCTCGGGGTGTTTGCATAAGTAACGTCACCTGAGCGAGCCACCAAGCTACCCGGGTTACAGCAACACAAAATAGATGACTCAAAATAGTTTTGAAACCGCAGTGTAATGATAAGTATGTAATTTAATTAAACAAATTTGAAATAGTGAGATGTAAATATATTTAAAAAGTTTTAACTCGTGCAGAATTTAAAATAATTAAAATCTCCCGAGGTTATAAAAATCACCTAATTTCAAAGCTGTTGGAACTTTTGTAGTGAGAATGTTTTCACGTATCAGAAAATACGTATGTGCAGTATCCTTTCTTAATCACTGCAAAATAGTCCACAGTAGGGTTGTATCATCATTTACAGCATAAGATTTCTAAGAGACATTTCAGGAAGAAAAAATGAAATATGAACTCACATAAGGAATTTTTAAAATTAAAATATTTATCAATTATCTTATACTTTAAATAAAGTAAAAAAATTAAAATATAATTTATCGTTAATACATTGATTTTTGACAAACTTTAAACTTCTTGGAAGTAGACGATATTTTTTATCCTTCATCTATCCTTATCTATGTATCTATCAAGCATATCTATCACCTGTCTATATATCAATTACCTCCTATTATCATCTATCCATGTATCAATCACCTGTCAATCACATCTATCATCTATGCATCTATGCATCTGTCATCCACCATCTGACTATATATCTATTGATCATCCATCAATTATATCTATCATGTATCTGTTTATGTATTTATCATCTATCCCCCGTCATGTATCTGTCTGGACCACATTCCTGTAGAGCTGCTCTCTCCCTGCTTGACTCTCCTTAACTGTAAAGTTCCCTTAAAAGTTGCTAACTTTCCACCTACGCTTTTAAAAAGCTTTTACCTACTGTTTACGACTTTTAAATTGGTATAAAATAATACCATATTGCCTTTGCACCAGAGGCGTGCCGTTTTTATTTGATACCAACAACAGGTGACTTTTAATACACCCCTGATCCATACAAAAGGGCATTTTCCATAATACTGGGGAAATGTAACAAATAATAATGGTCAGAAAAAAGATGCAGCCAGTAAAAGTTTTCTTTCAGTGGACTTTGTATTTATAATTATGTCATTAAATTTTTTAAAAATTCAAGAAAATTAATTAACACTACAGGACAAAATAGGAGGAATCTAATATATTAATACTTTTGATTATATTGACTTTTTTAAAAAACAAAAGTTAAGTGTAAATTAATTATGGGCTCATCACAGTAACAAGTAGCTACTTTACAGCCTCTATTTTTGAAGCTCAACTTTCACGAATTATTTAACAACTTCTGCAAATGAATCAATGATCTCTGCATAACCATATTTGCTGAAAGGTGCCACCCAGATCTGTCCATCTTTCCTCAATGATCAAAAAAAGTAACAGATGTATCAGTACTCAGGAAAGCCTAAGCCGTAAGATGACTTTGGTCAAGATTCATAAATATCCCGTTTCACAATAAATTCCAGAAATTGTTGCTGTGTCTTTGGGATTGGTTCTAGGTGCTTTGAAATGTCTTCCAGAGATAGTTTATCTCCCAGCGATCCATCCTCAACAGATAATCTGTCACACTTTCTAACATATCGTGTAAAACCTCCAAAGCTTGCTTCTTCTCATAAATCAGAGAAAATGGCTGAGTGACACTCGGTGACCTGCCTCTGTGAGGGAGCGCCAGCCTCCTGCCGCTGGCTTTCCTCTGGGACCTCTCGCTGTCTCTCCAGCTCTCACAGAAAAACAGAATAGAACTAAACACCGTTTGCTGGTTTGTTTCCTTTGCCTTCCTTTGTCGTCAGTCCACCGCCACTGCTTATTTTGATGATTGTTTAAATGCAGTTACTCATGGCAACAGGCCAGCAGCCCCACTGGTCTTGAATCCCTGGGCACGAGTGTGGCAGAGGTCTGTGTAGTGAGTGGCAGGTGTCAGGGAGCTCTGACATAACTTCTCACAGAATTTAATGGTATTAAAGTATGAGTTACACACATGTGCTAATTTGAAGCTAATGTGTGTATTACTAAGTCAAAGCAATTGATTGGAACTTAACTCAAGGAGATATTTTCTCCAAGTACAGTATATTGTCATTTAAAATGTTTAGAATTGCAGGTTTTAGGAAAATGGATGACATATAGTCATGTACATTATTGTTTTTATGTTCTCCATGGGCAATGCTCCTTATGGCCTGTACCTTGTCCTTCCTACATCCCTGCTTTGTCCCTTCCACACACAATAAGGAATAATGCATCAAAAATAGCCTTTGGTTCCCACTACTGCCCCACCAGAGGTGACTGCTGCTCTTAGATTGGTGTTTACCTCTCCACGTATGCTTTACAGATATACTTCCGCAGACACATGTGCTCCTAAGAAGTGCACAGAGATTGGTTGCTGCTGTGTGGGCCTCTGGCAGTTTTCCGTTTTGTTCAGCACTTCTTGTGAGATGTTTCTGTGTTGATGCATGCTGTTGCAGGAGTTCACTTCAACTGCCTCAAACAATTGATTCCACGGGTGTTTCTTTCCCTCCTATGTGCCAATAGAAGTTCAGTGGCGAACAAGGCAGGTAGAATCACAACCTTCCAGCAGACAAACCTGTTAACAATTAAGTATAGCATGCCTTACTATAACTATACGAAATAATGAGTATATACTACCCAAAGTGATCTAAATATTCAGTGCAAAATTCCAATGACTTTTTTTTATAGAAATAGGGGGAAAAAAAAAACAACCCTAAAATATGTGTGGAACCACAAAAGACTCTGGAGAGCCAAAGCAATCCTGAGCAAAAAGAACAAAGCTGGAGGCATCACACTTCCTGATTTCCAAACATATTATGAAGCTGTAGTAATCAAAACAGTACAGAACTGGCATTAAAAACAGACACATAGACCAACGGAACAGAGTGGAAAGCCCAGAAATAAATCCACACACGCATACTTAACAGAAGATGCAAAGAATACACGTTGGCTAAAGAACAGTCTCTTCAATAAAAGATGTCTGGAAAACTGGATATCCACATGCAGTAAATAAAATTAGATTTTTATCTTACACCATATACAAGAATCAACTCAAAATGGATTAGACTTAAATGTAAGACCCGGAACCATAGAACTCCTAAAAAAAAAACATTGGGGAAAAGCTCCATGACATCGGTCTTGGTGCTGATTTCTTTTGAATATGTAACAAAAAGCACTAGAAAAAAATATAAATAAACAAGAAGGATTCCATCACACTGAAAAGTTTCTGCACATCTAAGGAAACAATTGACAAAATAAAAAGGCAAATTATGGAGTGGCAGAAATTATTTGTGAGTCAAACAACTGATAATATTTCAATATCCAAAATATATAAGGAACTCATACAACTCAAAAGCAAAAGACAAAAAATCAAAACAAGAACAAAAACAAACAAACAAATACCTGAATAAAAATTGGGCAAAAGACCTGAATAGACACTTTTCCAAAAGAGCCATACAAGCGGACCGCAAGTATATAGAAAGCTGCTCAGCACCATTAATCCTCAGAGAAACGCAAATCCAAACCACAGTGAGGTAGGACCCCACACCTGTTAGAACAGCTATTTCAAAAAGACAGAAGCTAGGGAATGTAGGCAAGGACACCCACTTTTAGTGGACATACAAACTGATGCAGTCATTACGGACAATAGTATGGAGGTTCCTCAAAATAATAAAATCGAACCGTCCCACGATCCAGCAATCCCACTGCTAGGTACACATCCAAGAGAAATAAAATCACCATCTGAAAGAGATGCCTGCTCTACGTACTCACTGCAGCACTGTTCATGATACCAAGATATGGAAACCACCTGAGCATGCATCCACGGACGACTTGATAAAGAAAATGTGATTACACACACACACAGTGGGATGTTATTCAGCCTAAAAAAAAGCAGGCAGTCCTGCCATTCATGATAACATGGATAAACCCAGAGGATATCATGCTAAGTAAAATAAGGCAGGCACAGAAAGACAAATACTGCATGATGTCACTTTTATGTGGAATCCAAAAGAACTTGAACTTGTAGAAACAGAGAGTAGCAGGGTAGTTACCAGGGGCAGGAGGTGGGGGAAATGGAGAGATGTTGGTCAACAGTATAAACTTTGAGTTTCAAGATGAATAAGTTCTGGAGACCTAATGTACAGCATAGTGACTATAGTTAATAATAATGTATTGCGTCCTTGAAATTTTTCAAGAAAGTAGATCTTAAGTATTTTCATCATACAAAGAATAAAATAACAATTATAATATTAATTAAAACAGTATTTATTACAGACACATGCTGATACTTTTACTAAAAACAAACAAAAAATAGTTATTAGAAATATAATTCATATGGTATTATAGTTATCAAATAAAACACAATAGAATTACTTTACATATAAAGGAGCAACTCCCAGATATAGAAGTGGCAAAAAAATAGTTTGTCCAAAAAGGAAACACTCTGTATTATAATATCACTACCTTGAAACTAAACTGTAGATAAACGCTACACTAGAAAATAAACACAAGTAAATCCAGTACAACATGGTAAAAGAAAAAACTGAAAAAAGAAAGGCATACATTGCTTAAAAGAAAAGTAAGGAAAAAACAATTCCTCAAATAGAAAAACTTAAGAGACCATTCACCTCCTGCAGTTCACTATACTGACCTGACCTTAAGGGTTTTTAATTTTTTTTTTTAACAGTAAAGGAGCGGAGAGCAGCTTTATTGAAGTCGACTTAAGTGTATAGAGTTGAGAAGGATCACAGCATGTTGAAGAGCAGGCATAGAGTATGTACCCCTCCAACATCCACCGTCTCCCTCCGTGAATAGTTTACACAGAAGCAGACATGTTGGACAGATGTTTCAAAGTCTGGGTGCCACCAGTAGGTCCGGGATCAAGAAAACTGATGAAAATTTAGATTTTTCCCCAAGTAGGCAACCTTTATTTTAAGGTGATAAATATTTTCTCACTTCAAATCATATATGATCAGGACGTTTGGTTTGGTTTGGTTTTCTTGGATTGCAGGAAAATCCACAGCCTACTGAATTTCCTTGCTATATTTTACAACTAGAGAGAGAGAGTGTGTGTGTACGTGTGTGTGCGTGTGAGACAGAGACAGAGACAGAGACAGAGATAGACCGAGATGGAGAGAGGAAAAGGGAAAAAAGTCGATTTGTTTAAGAGGAAAATGCCTGAAATAGGTAGTTTTATCAGGAGCAGTTTCTTGAACTGTAATAATTTGATACCTTGAAATCTTGAAAAATGTATACAATTAGGATAACTTAGTTTCTTTAAGAAAAGAAAACTACCTAACCAATAATAAAATATTATGACTTCCTGCAAAGGATATAATGCAATATATTTTTCCATTCTCCTGTTAATGGTCACTGGCATTTCCCTTGTTTCCTTTTTCACAGATAATGTCGCCATGAAGATGATTGTATATCTCACTTGAAGATGAGTAATAGGTCCCTTGAGGTGCACAAGCAAGCAAAGAATTACAAGGTATGCAAATCTTCAACTGTACTCAATGTTTTTAAATTTCTTCCTTAGGTAGTTGAAACATTTACACCTTGCACCCCCATGTATGAGACTTCACGTTACTTTACATGCTGACTACAATGCAGGGTTGCTAGACTTCTACATATTAACCAACCCAGGTTGCTAGGCTTCTACATATAAACCAACCCAGGTTGCTAGACTTCTACATATTAACCAACCCAGGTTGCTAGGCTTCTACATATTAACCAACCCAATGAGAAGGAAATGGGATCCCATTCGAGTTTTATTTTGCATTAGACTGAGTACAGGTGAAGTTTCTCATATTTTTCAATATACTTATTGATCATTGAAGATTTCTCTTCTGTGCAGTGACTTTTCCTATCTTTTGCTCATTTTGTTATTTTTTTTTAACTTTTAAATTTTGTTTTCTAGCCTTTCCTTATATATTCACTACAGCTTCCTAATATATCATGCTACCTAGCAGAAAACATCACCACCATGTTATTTTAAAAAAAATGATGGGATTTAAAAACTGTTTGGTTTGCATGAGTTGTAGAATAACATGTTCAAAGTCTATAAAAAAATCTATTGGGACTTTAACTAGAATTACAGAGAACATATGAATTCCTTAGAGAACAGAGGACATCTTTATGATAATAAGTGTTCCTATCAATTAATAAGGTATATTTCTTTTTTGGTAGTTCTTGGTTAATTTTTTCAACAAAAAGTGATAACTTTCTTCATTAACACCCATTTGCTTTTGATCTTCCCCATTTTGTTCATTTACATGTACTTTAATGGGAGATATATTTGCACTTATGTCTAGCATCTTTATGTTTTATATTTACCCCAGTTGTAAAGTGTTTTATTTTTTTACTGTCCTAACTTCTATTGGATTGAGTGATTTATTTCGCATTTTTCCCTTTCCAGTTATTTGTTGACTTTCCATTGTTTTAAATAACCATTATTGAAAGTGAGATGCACCTAGACACTGCCTAAAGGTAATCTCGAGTCCTAAAGTGCTGTTTTGGTGGGAAGATTTTGGGCTATGGATTCTATTTTAATGGTTATAGGGGAAATAAGTTCAGTCCATTATAGTAAGTTATGTTTTCCTAAGAATTTGTTAATTCATTACAACAATTTGTTAATAATATTTTAGTACCTGTTTACTCTGCAGTTTACATAGTTGAGAAGCCTTTTTATTCCTGTTTTTACATCCTGAAGAAAGTTTTTTCCTCCTGACCATTCTTTATAGAGATTTGTTCATTTTATTTTCAAATAACTACTTTCATATCTAAGCTTTCTACTGTATGACACTTTCAGTTTTACCAATTACCACTCTGATCTCGACAGCTCTTTCCTGCTTGATGTTTATTTGTTGAGATGATGGCAGTTAGTTCTCAGCCTTTCTTTGCTCGGGTGGTCACAGTTCTGCACTGTGAGTCCCCGTCCACACACTGTCTCCCACCTGGATGGGCATGCCCTGGTGCAGAATACCCTCTCCCGTTTCTCCAGGGCTGCCCAATGTCCCCAAAATCTGTGTTTCCTATGACGAGCCCGAGGGATCTTTCTGACACTAATAGGATCTGCCCTGTTCCTGCTTAGACCCTCCACTTGTTCTCCAGCAGCTTTGCATCTCCCGCGGGGGCTACAAGTTCGTGACCTGCAGGCCCCACGCTGGACCTAAGACGTGGCTCCTCCTCCGCTTACTTTCCCCTAGTTTCCTACTTGATCTCCCCTGCTGGCCCCTGCTTGTCACCATCCTGACCTGATCTCAAGGATCCCTGTCTCTTCTCCATCACTCCATCAAGTCCTGGTTTATTTGCTGGTTTGTCTTTACTGTTTAATTTCTTCCTAGAGTAGGTCTGCTCAGAAGAGAGAGAAACTTTTTTCCCCTATCTTTCTCAAAGGTGAGCTGGAGGCCTTTGGGCCCAGCGGTCAGAGACAGGGCTGTGACCCAGCTCAGTCCCAGACTGTTCCGTCACCATCTGGGCTCAGCTTTCTGCCTCTGTAATTACTGAATCAAATAACTCCACCTTTAAATGCGAATGTCTGTGAATCACATCAGCAGATACAGAAGAAGAATATGACAGGACTCCACCAGAAACGACGTGTGCTGATTCAGGTTTCCATCATCTTGGCAGCAGGGTGTAAGGTGTCTGGGCAGGCCCGGGAACACGAGTGGGGTGTGGGCCCTGAGCTGTGGGTGCCCCGGCCTTGGGTGCACCGTGGGGGCTGCAGGCAGGGATGGGGAACGCCGGCATCAGAGGACGGGCCTGGGCAGATTCCTGCAGGGACAGGTGACAGGGACCGTGACTGTACACACATAGGCATATCTATGCATTTATTTATATCTACATGCGTTTCTGTATTTCTTCATTTTTTATTTCAAATGCCAAAGAGTTCAAAAGTGAACCTCTCTCAGCTAAGATTTCTGCCAATCCCCTGTGTTATGTGACTGAAGGCACTCTGCCCCTGTTTTACTGATTGTCATTTACATACCTCTGATTGTGAGTTAACAGAAATTTATTTTGAAAGAAGAGAGGGAGAGAGAGAAAAAGGTAGAGACAGAGAGAAGGGAAGAGTAGGGGTGGAGGGAGGGAGGGAAGGCGACAGGAAGGCGACAGGACGGCTGAAGCACGGGGCAGAGGGACCGGGCTCTGGTTCGTGCTGGACGCCCCTCACCTCCTACACCTAGAGTGGATGCTGACGTCTCTGTATTTCCTAGTAGAGTCGTTTCCTCTTTACATTTCACACCAGTGCCTTTCTTCAGTACATGCTAATTCACTTCACTCGCTTTAATTCAATCCACTCGTGTGGACAAGCCTCAAGATCACATTACACTCGGTGTTCCAGGTTTGGGGCTTTTCAATCTGTTTCCACTGACAGCTTTAGAACCTGCTGCTTGTATGTTGAACTATTTGCCTTTTGTCTCCAGTCTCAGGGTTTTGTGAATGGATCTGTTTCCGGCAAACATGGGCGTGAGGTTTACATCAGCCTTAATTCAGCAGCAAGGACAGCCGCTCCCGGAGGCACTTTCCCCACACGGCTGCAGGAAGCCAGCTCTGCTCCGCTGCTGTTTCTACCTCCCTTTCTTGAATGGTCCTATTCTTGTGTAATATATGACGTGCGGAGATAAGTAAGGTCGGCCCTTTAGCTAACACATTACGATGAGAACAAAATACATACTGTGCACCTCATTATTTATAATAATTGCAAAGTACTAGGATTACCTATTTTGGTGAAAAATACCTTAAAACACTAAAATGTTAAGTATGATTATGTCCATATTACTAATGTTTTAAATCTGCTCTCTTAAAGATCTGTCATGGATGCATTAAATATGCTATGAAAGATGAACTGAGCTTTTCTTTCAAAATCACGACTTTACATTGATATATTAAGTTATTTTACAATAACTAAAATTCCTTTTGTACTAGGAAGTTTTTTATCACTGGTAAATCAAAATAACTTTATAATCCTATTCTTGAATGGTAGCTTTAACATAATTTTTTAAAATAAGAATTTTAGCCAGAGATGAATATATTTTACTTCAAAAAATTAAGTGACAGAAAATGATACTTCACGTCTAGCATTTAGTTGGCCTTGGCATATTACATCAAGCGTCTGTTGTGTACTGTGTTTACGTAACGCTGTGTCTATTGTGCGACATGCGTCAGCGTGTTAAGCAATGAAGCCCAATGAAGTTAAGCCCCGTTGAACAGCCAGTACCAGTTTCTACATGTTTCAACTTCGTGGGTTATTTTTTACAGTTAATGTCACTCTGAGGGTCTGGCCAATTTGTGAATGATCGTTCTTGTTACAATGAAGAGCCCAAACAACACAAATGTACTCCGACTGAAATGTAGCTGATCGTGTTTTTTTCTAAGAAAACACAGATAGAGACTCAACCCTGGCGTGCCGACCCATTTATTCTGGAATTCAATGAGATGATACTGGTCCCAAATGACCCCAGGACATTTTTGGATGTCACATCCCCATTTTCCTTGAGCTGCTAATCTGGAAGCTGAGGAACAGCAGGCAAATTGCCACTCCTACAGGAGTGAAAATCTGAGATTTAAGGACACTCTAGTAAGTGAGGAAGGGTTCAGTGCAGATAGGTCGTCTCAACTTCACTGTGAACTCAGGTCCCGGGCCATGCGTTAATGCAGTGACTCTGATTCCACAGGCCTGGTGGGTCTGACCTCCTGGGTGAGCATTTGCCGCTGGTCCTTGGACCTCACTGGGTTAGAGAGCTGAGCCCCAGTCCCTAGTCCCCCTGCTGATGGACGCCAGCTGTTGCATTTCAGTCAACACAGCCACTCTGGCCGCTGCAGTAAACATCGGCCTCTCCTGGTGAACTCTCCAGGAGACTGCACTAAATTACTCCTAAGGTCTCTGCAGGTTAAGATCCTGTGAGGGTCTTGCTGCTCTGTGGGATTAGAAGTAGCACCAGGTTTCAATTAAAACTGCTCTAGCTGATGACTCAGTATTTTGTTACTGTGTAGGAACGGGGGGCCCCACAAGTATAAAACCTTTCCTGTCCCTGGAGAGCAGCACCGGGCAGCCTAGGAGGAGCCAGTCAATGAGACGGGCCCAAAGCATCTTGTTTTCTTTCCTTAAGAGACCTTGCTGGCTGCCGTTGTAGAGAGATTTTCTGGTAGCAAGTGGGGAATTAATTGAGCCCTGAAGCCCAGGCGTGTCTTAGGTGTGTGTTACAGTGAAGGTTTTTCTGTTGGAGGAAACTCCAGGGCCAAATATTTAGAGATGAACAAGACCAGGGCAGGTGCTGTGGAAGATGCAGTGTCCTGTGTGGGATCTTGGTACCAAGGAGTCATGGGAAGGCTGGATGTTGCTGAATTTGGGGAAACCTTGTAGGTTTGACTCTGTGGACAAAAAGTAACTGATGATTCAGAGAATAAAGTGACGGAGGACCCTGTTCAGAGGGTACCGCCCCTCCCTCGGCCGCGTCCTGGTCCTCGGCATCCCGACACTTCCTCTCCTGACAGTAGACGCTGAAAGGGGTGACTAGATCAGCAGGAGACCAGGAAACGGGGACACTGGGTGAGCCTGGAGTCCCTTTATGTGAGGAAACCAGCCAAGAGAGACTGAAGTCACCACACAGGAGAGGGTGGAGAGAACTAAATCAGGGTCTCACACCCAGGAGTCACAGCCACCTCGCGACCTCACTGAGGCAAAGGAGCGAGCGGAGGTCACCCGGAGCCCTACCCGCACTGGGGACAGCAGATCTGCAGACCTGCCCAGCGCCCTGTCAGATGGCGTCCTTACCTTCAGGGTGATGTTGCGGTGGCAACGTCTCAAGTCTTTTCTGTCCAAGGCGTGAGGGTCTCCCTGTGTTTCCACGACGTACCCTATGTACTCCCATCTGATATTATTAACAGTTGTTAATTGTACCTCACCACAGCTGGGAGAAGACGACAAACAGAAAAGACGGGGCTGTGGCCTGGTGGCGCTTTTGGTGACAGCCGGCAGGAGACGGGGCCATGGGCAGAACCGCGCACCGAGGGCGGGAGCCCCTGGCAGGGGGACCTCCGGCTGCCCGCGCTGGCCCTGCACACGTTTGCGTGGCTCCTTGGAAGAGAGCCCGAGAGCAGCCCCCTGCCCCCTGCTGCCGCAGCCACATGCCGCCACCGCTCCCCGCACGCAAAGCCCGCATGAATGACTTCACCCAGGAAGAGGTGACCCGGACCTGGGCAGGGGGCAACACAGTCCGGAGGAGGAGGCCCGAGCAACCTTTGGTCAGAAGGGGCTTGTCCTTTGTGAGGAGGGGTAGCCGAGGATGGGGCTGAGCCCGGGGGCTGACGGGGCGTCAGTGGTTAGAGGACCTCGCACCCCGCAATCAGCAGGGGCTGGAGAGGCAGGAGGGGTCGGTCCCCGCTGCCCAGGGGCGCGGGGAGGAGCGAGGCCCCTCTGGCCCCGTGAGGGGCCCCTTGTACAGATGGGCGGGTCATCTGAGGCAGAGGAAGGGGAATTGGAGGGTCCAAGTCTGGCCCTTGTCTGGGGCAAATGAGGCCCCGTCTCAGGTACACCGTGGGGAAGGGGCTTCACTGACCGTCTGCTCTCCAGGTGCACGGAGCCCACCAGCAGCTCAGCGCAGGCTCCAGAAGCTCCAAGTTGCTCTCTGACCCCAGGCAGGTGACTCCTTGCTGCACAGAATGTACAGGTAGAAAACTAACGATCATCTCTACCACTAGATGACTAGACATCCACAAAATTAGGAACATCTAATCCCAGAATATAAAAGTTGCTCTCTGACCCCAGGCAGGTGACTCCTTGCTGCACAGAATATACAGGTAGAAAACTAACGAGCATCTCTACCACTAGATGACTAGACATCCACAAAATTAGGAACATCTAATCCCAGAATATAATTCTGCTTTTACTCTAAATAAGGAATCACAGGTTGGAGGGGAAACCCTACTATTTCCCTCTGACTGGCAGTTCTAGGGCCTGGGGTTAATGAAAACATGAAAAATGTGAGTTATTATCTCATAAATGCACATTCCTCTGAAGGGGGGATGGACCCTGAGCAGAACCCGACCAGCTCTGTGTCCCTGCAGACACCTGGGACGTCCCCAGTGTCCTCTCACCTGTGGAAACCCAACCTGGCTTGAACCTCCCCCCCCTCGGTGTCTGTTGCATCCAATCAGATCGTTCCAACTAATGATCTTTGTAAATCAAGAATTGTATAATTTTGGCAATCCCACATATTGGTTTTTCCTGTGGAGGATCAAAGCAATAAGTCATGAAGATACTGTGGCGATTTTGAACCTGTGTCCATCTGCCGTATTGATCAGCAGCATCAGGAGTGAAGCTGATATTGACCAGGGAGAGACAGAAAAAGGGAGGGTTTGAATCTGTCAGGATTTGGCTTACAGAGTATGGCAACTGTGAGAAAATATGCTAGATTGTGAGGCATTTTGCAGTACCTGAAGGGATAGCAGTTCTTTGTTCTAAATGCTCAGGAGGTGACATAAATGAAGACTATTGAACCCTGAATCTCATCAGTGGGACCAGGTGGTTCGGGATGTTTTGGGACAAGGTTCTCAATTTCTAATCAGTTACATTTAACCACTTTGGTGGTGTGCCTGTCATAATGAATCCAGCGTTGCCAAGAGACCTCACAAGGCAGGGAGGCAGTTCATTTTGACAGAGAAAACGCAGCTGAGCATTAATAGTGCCAAATTCCTTACAACTACTTAGTACCAGGTGTCTTTAATTTAGTCAGCCTGTAAAACCAACTTTTAGAACATGATTTTATCACAACACCCAAGCTAGTCTCCAAAAACGTCTCAGGACTGAAATTAGCTCAAAGAGCTTGAACTCATGTAGGAGCTTTTAAAATTAGGTTTTACTGCTCTCTGCTTTGTATAACAGTGTGTTATAGCTGTGTCAGTTCTGTGCATATTTCAGAGATAGGTGGCTTAAGCTTGTGCCTCCAAAAATTACCTCCCAAATTTCACATATACATACATTTGCACATGTACAAGAACACAAGCAGCACACACCCACATATAGACACATGCACCAGTGTGCACACTCACATAGGCGCACATGTGCACACACATGCACCTCTAGACAGGAACGTGGATCAATTTGTCCAATAAAGGTCACTTTCATCATACCTGGAAGACTCAGGAGACTCAACAGGGACGTGACCACTGTGATTCCTACCTTGACAGGGTCTGCACTTAAGACAGCTTTAAGTTGGTTAAGATGCTGTCCACACTTCAGCATCATAGGGGAATGCTCAGTGGTGACAGGACACATAAGGCAGAGAACCCAGCCACACCTGGGGGAGCAGGAACAATTCAGGAAGGATAGTTGAACCTCGGGAACTACGTTCAGGCAAAAGACTGTTGCTAGCTGCAAATTTAGTTCAATGCAGTACTTCTGTGTGCATCACTTATTCCTGCAAATAATTAAGGTATTGCGAAGAGACCAACTTCTTTATCTCTTTTGAGCACAAGACTCCTGGGGAGAGGCAGACAGACCATCACAACCTGATTGAGACTGGCTGTGATGAGGACCTTAACACAGTTTAATAGCAGGAACATGAAGAAAAGAGAAAAGCGGATCTAACTGGCAAGACCTTGGAAGCCTTTTGAAGGAAGCTGGGAACTTTGGTTGGGTTTGAAGGAAACGTTAGAATGTTGATAGGTGTAGGAGAAATGGCAACCTGATCACAGCATCCCCACAGGTGCTCAGCAGTGCGTGAGCTGTGAGAGTCACTATTGGCAGTCTCAATGCAAAACAGGCATTTCTTTACAAAGACCCCATAGTTCACTCAGGACTGTCCCTCAATTAATTCTAACAGGAGAAATTTCAGGACAGTGCATCATGCTGGACCTAAGTCCCAGGGGGATTCTAGAATCCACCTTTTTATCTGTAGTTAGTGTGCCCCATATGTGATAAACTCAAAAATCTCCAATTCAACACCCAGATGGACTCAATTTAATTCTGTGATACCAAAACATATGAGTATCTGCCAATGTGCCTCCATAGAAGGTTCCAGAAGCAAAGGCCAGTTCATTCTGTCCCACTTTTGGCCACATTGTGCACACCAGTATCAAAACTTCATCATCATTTTGGGGTCAGACTTCCTCAACTCTTTCGAAGTTTTCCCTTTACCAGGTAAGGGCCGACACAGAGATGGAGAATCGCATTTTCACGTTCATTACGTCATTTGCTTCTGCAGGTGGCTTTGCAGAGGGCTAGGCAGTGTGGGCAACGGAAATGAGCAAGAGCCAGTGAAACTGGGGTTAGCACACGGGTCTCCTGCCCCAGATGCATTCAGAACCTGTAAACCCAGGCCAATCCAGTCTGGCCACATCCACGGGGAAGTGGGGGTAGAAGCAGGAGGCAGCCTGAGGGATGCATGGACCCTCACTCCTCAGTTTACCAAAGTGACGCCCATGGAACTCAGTTTGAGAACTATTGGCCTACAAATCTAGAATTTCATGTCATGAATCCTGTCACTAGTTATCACTGAAAAAGATAAGCCTTTCAAACTAGTGACCTAATGCAGAGATTATCATGAACTGAAATCTAGAGTTTGAAGACATATCTAATCCAGACCTGACTTCTGTGATCCTTTGACACCACTTTGCGGAGGCAGGTCCAGAATTCTGGGGACTAGAGCTAACAGGATTTGAAGAAAAGAGCATGAAGCTGAGAATCAAAACTGCCTACGGGGTTGTGAAGTCTGATGACTTGGCTTGCTAGTTGCAGGGAAAGCTGCTCACTGTGCACCGAAATCAGGCAAGTCTGTCTGTCACCCCTTGAGCACCTAAGAGTCCAGCTTTAACTGGCGAGATACAAATATGTTCCTGAGACAGACATGAGCAGCAGAACCTGCACACATGAGGCTGGAAAATTAGCACAGGACACTGTGGCCATCTGGGCCCCAAGCAGATCAGCCATGGGCCACTTGGGGCACGCACTCTGATCACAAAATCACCAGCAGAAAGCTTTTGTACACACGATAACTGCCCTGCTCCTGCCCGTGAGATCTGAGACACACTGATCTTTGCTATCACCCACATTGACTTAGATTTCCCTCTGACAGCAGAATTCCCAGTTGTACCCAGGTTTAATTTGCTGGGACTGCTGGCTCCCTCAGGTGCCTTGGATGAGTCACAGAGGGTTCCAGGGGTGACTCATGCCCACGAACCTATGAAAACCCTGGAGCACAACAGGATGCTCTACGGGCTGCGTGTGGACAGACCATGGAAGAGCCCTGGTGAGCACTAGAGCTCTGTGCCCTCAGCCGTAGGGTCCATACAGCAAGTCCACATTTTTACCACCAGAACTGACCTGCCAAAAAACTTTCCTTCTTACCTTTATCTTGATTAAATAAATTCTTCCTCCTCACCGGGTCCTGCATTCACACTAACTTCCGTGGTAGAGAGGAGTAGGAGTCGTCGGCACAGTCAGCCTTGAGGAAGTGTGAGGTGGGTTGTCCCAGGCAGCCCGGTCACGTGGAGCCCCAACCCTTTACCCTCTGTTGTTTATCCCGGTAAACACGAACCCCAGGGTGGCTGAGCACGGAGCTGGGAAACAGACTGTGCTTTGAAACAAGGAGTTATTGAGAGTTTTAAGGAGTAGGAGTCGTCGGCACAGTCAGCCTTGAGGAAGTGTGAGGTGGGTTGTCCCAGGCAGCCCGGTCATGCCGAGCCCAAACCCTTTACCCTCTGTTGTTTATCCCGGTAAACACGAACCCCAGGGTGGCTGAGCACGGAGGGCAAGGGTGTCAAAGCTTCTGTGAATACAGAGGACAGGTAAGAGGTGTGAACACGGGGGCTTGGTGGGGCCGGGGAGGGGCTCCCTGTGCTGGCCACACCTGGAGCTGCAGCTGCCCCAGCAGCTCCCCCCTCTCCTCTCTTCCCTGATTTCTGCCCTGCCTGCAGGTGAGGGTCACACCACACAGCCCAAAGGCTCCGTGGTCCCACACCTTCAGGTCGGTCTAGTCTAGGAGGGCACGTATGCTGAAGTGGCCACTGCCCGTTGAACATGTCCTTGCAGCAAGGCTAGAAGGGTGCTGTGTGACTTTGATTTTGTAACGTACAATCAGGAATACATTACAGTCTGCCTGTCGTCTTCCCTTACAGGGTTAGATTGGAGTTTATTTTTATGTGTGGTGTGTATAAAAATGAGTTTATATATGTCATTTCCAAACCTGATTTTGGAGGAATAGGAATCAATTATTAATCAATACTTAGCAGGACTGTCTCACTTGGATTCGGTGGGTTTACTGGGTTTCATCTTGGGTTACCATATCTTGGTTCCCCTGTTGTCAACAGTTAAAACATGATTGACATTCATGTTATTTTAGGTAAGTTACCAAACACATGCTGACAGAATCACGGCAGTTCCAGTGCTGCAGCCCGATGCCCTCCCTCTGCCCACCATGCACCTTTCCTTTACATTCCTCACACACTAGCCCTTTCTTTCCAGAAAGTATAACTGGTTCTTTTATAAGTCTGTCTGCACTGACCACAAGCTCAGACGGCCAGTTCAGGGAGGCAGCAGGACCCCACTCTTTGACCTTCTGGCGCAGAGTCTGCAGAGCAGCGCAGTTATGAAGTACGCAATTGCAGAGTGAACGAACGAGTCAGCATCAAACGTGTGCAGACAGGTGCACCAAAACGAGTCGAATGTATGTCACACCAGGACCCGGCACCGCTAAAGATAATTACAACTGTGACACATGTAGTCCTTACAAATACGGTTTTGCCAAGAGAAAACAACTTGCTCAGCCTGTCTGCATAGACAGTGCATGTTTTACCGTGACTATTTAAAACAGGAGCACTTGTGCATGCAGTGAGCTCCCGTTGCATTGTGGCGGAGACGGCCGCTGCGCGCCTGTGTCCGCGCTCTTCTCTCTGTTGGCGTGCGCTGACCTATGGAGGACCCTTCCAGCCTCTGCACCGAGGTGGGTCACACACTGACGCTGTCTAATGGGATGTAGGCAAAAGAAAGTCCTGCACCACTTCCAGGCCCATGCCTGAGGCTTTCCAAAGACCCTTCCTCTCCTGCTCTTCCGTCACATGGAAGGCACAGCCCTGCTGGATAAAGGAGCCTGGGCAGAGCCGTCCCGCCTACCCTCACTGGAGGATAGTAAGCTCCGCTTGCGTGAGGTTAGTCTGTCACAGCAGCCAGCGTTACTACTCCTGCTAAGAATGCGAATCATCCTTTCAGATACTTGTTACAATGAAGGGAAGTGGGTTGAACAGGTACTATTCATGACAAGAACAATGCTGCTCAACAATTCGGGGAGAGCTCTCGAGGTCATGAAGCTTGCAGGCATTAACCTGAAGCACGGTCACACGACGACGTGAAAAACCAGTAACAACCCGAGCGCTTCAAATCCCAATGCACCTTTCCTTTACATTCCTCACACACTAGCCCTTTCTTTCCAGAAAGTATAACTGGTTCTTTTATAAGTCTGTCTGCACTGACCACAAGCTCAGACGGCCAGTTCAGGGAGGCAGCAGGACCCCACTCTTTGACCTTCTGGCGCCGAGTCTGCAGAGCAGCGCAGTTATGAAGTACGCAATTGCAGAGTGAACGAACGAGTCAGCATGTACCTTTACTTTCTGTCTCCAGCTCTCAAAAACCACAGGATTGTTCGCGCCATCGACACTGCAGTCACTTCGTATTCTCACAGCGTGGGCTCTGTGCCAAGCACATCTGTCTCGGTAGGAAGAAAATCGCCTTTTTCCACCTCTCATGCCACTCTGTTTGTAGCAGACCCTTTGGAGTTTGTAGTTCAGAGTGAAGCTCTTGTTTTCTGCTGTGTCCCCTGCAGACTCCACTCTTCTGTAGCACTATCCTGAGAAGACACGGGGACGTGGCTTTAATTCTCTAATCAACATTAACTGGACACTATTTTAGTTGCTACGGGGAGGACACAGAGATATTGACATCAGTCGAGGAGCTAAAAATGACTAACATTTCCTTTTTTTTTTTTTTTTTTGTATAATCCGGCTCCTTGCTGCATGGAAACTATCACCTGGTTAGATACTTTGAAGACATGGTTGGAATCGGATGACATCAACTACCGTTTCTTGAGTAATGCCCACAGGCCAGACCCCAGGTAAAACGTGTGTTTCCCCCGATTGTCCCTAATTTCTACGGCAACACTGTGAGCAGCTGTCGGCCTTCCCTTCCTCCAGGTGGAACCGAGAGGCTGAATGTGTCACCGGAGTTTAAGAAGGGAGGACGGAGCCCAGACGCAGCCCTGGGCTGGGGGTGCCTGCGGGAGAGGCCGGGAGGGGACACCCCTGGAGACATGCAGAGGAGCCCCCTGGGGACTGGGGAGAGACCTCACGGTCTTTGCTGAACAGTCGGTGGAATTCGATGCCATCACCTAAGATATGAATCCTGCCAGCGGCTGTGGCCCGTGTCACAGGGCCCACGTGCTCGGGAGGGCGCGGCTGTGTCCCCTGTGTCCCACTGTCACGCACCCCCCTGCACCCCCCTGCACCCTGCATGTGCACCCTCGCGCCGCCCCAGCCTGAGTGCCCCGCACCAGCACCCGAGTGTGGACGTGTCCTCGGTGGCCTCCCGCGGCCTGCAGTGCTCACGTCGCAGGCGGGAGAGTGCGTGGGACCCGCGCGAGGTGAAGCCGGGACCCCCACCTGATTCCAGGGTGGCTTCGAGGGGCGGCAGTGTAGACAGTGTAGACGAGTCGCCGAGCCTGCGATGGTGACAGGGTTCCCGGACGTGCGCCCAGATCCGTGTCTCCTGGGGACACTGCGGGATGCACTGAGTCACTACCCAACCTTGCTACCAGCCTCCATTATCTGGCTCGTGTGATTCTAAATAACGGGAAGAGTATTCAGTATTCAAAATATTCTGTTTACTCCAGTGAGCACAACAAAATCAATAGCAGTTGCTACTCAGAAATCTGGGAATGTGATTTTCTGGAATGGATTCTAAAATACTTTAGCAACTCAGGGGGGTGGGGTGTTGTCAGACTGATTGTCGATAAAGTAAGGGTCAATTATGGAGCTGCAATAACCTAAATTAATACCACATGACAGCCTGTTCAGGCTACTTAACATGCATCTGCTTTTAAGGGGACTTGACAAATTGAACTTCAGGGTCTGTTTTTCTTTCCCAGGGAGGACGGTGCAGAAGATTGCTTCTCAGAGGCTGTGATCAATCCCCACACTCGCTGTGCTGAGGAAGGAGAGTCCAGATTTAATGCCAGTTTATATTTTTACTTTTTGGCTATAGTAGGGTTCAGTGGCTCTGTCGTCCCTCTGAACACACCATCTGATATGGAAGGGCAGGTGGATTTGGCCATGAGGACAGGTCCTAGTTCCCCCTGACAGCCTGCTTCCTCACCTCTGCTCCCAACAAAGGACTGGCATCGAGACGTTACAGAAAATTAAAGAACTGAGCCAAGTAACAAGCAAGGGATTCAACTCAGAAAGATCGCGTCCCAGGTTTAAGTCTCCCTCCTGGACTCCACTCGAGCAGGTGAGAGCCAGGAGATGTGACGTCACCGGCAGAGCCCAAGCTCTCTGTCACATCCAGTATTCTGAGTCTCTCTACATGAGTGATTTTTGTGAGATTGTAAGGGTTTTTCTACACGTGGCAAGAAAGGCCTTGCAGCCTGTTAAAGGGATTTCATGCAAAACAATAATGAAACAGGGTAAAGTGAGAAAATGCCACTAAAAGATTCAGTGTCCTGAGGGACAAAGAATGGGGTTCATAAAGTAACAAAATCGTCGAGAAGCTGGGCGGCCGCCGTGTAGGGCTGAGGGGACGCACACTCAGAACGGGCAGCCCCAGGTGTCCTGAGGGACAAAGAATGGGGTTCATAAAGTAACAAAATCGTTGAGAAGCTGGGCGGCCGCCGTGTAGGGCTGAGGGGACGCACACTCAGAACGGGCAGCCCCAGGCTGGTTGCAAAGCAGGCTGAAGCCTCTTCCCCGCGCCCCGGGCTGAGCTCACACCGGCCTCCAGGTCTCCCTCGTAGAGGACTGTCCCGTGGTGTGTCCTGCATTCTCCATGACACTGTACAGAGTCATTGCATGACCTCATCCTCTGACTCAGATTGGACAAGACACTCTTGAAGCTGTTATTTTTATGTGATTTCCTTGGGTTTTGCCAGATTTTATGTAGGACAGGATCTGTGTAGAGACCACACTGGCTGTTAAAGAATCCCCGCACTTGAGAACTCAAACTGTACCCAGAGGAGTCTGAGGAAGCCCCTTCTGTGCCTCCTGCGGTTTCTGGCATCAGGAGAAGACGCTCCTGCTGTAGTAGGTGTTACCCACCCTGCCTGCTTCTCTCAAGGCAGGTCGCGACAGGGCAGTGACTTCCTGTGACCCCCTAAGACCCGAGATTCCTCAGCGCACCTTCTCACGCAGGACTCTGCTCTTCATGAATGGGGTCTAGGGCAGCTTTTGGTTGTGAGAAAAGTCCTGGGTCAACTTTGTGTTCTTCCACTTCCTGGAGATGTGACCTTGAGCAAGACATGACCTCTGTGAACACTGTTTTTTTGTCTGCAGTAAGGTGGACACGTGCATAGCAGTCCTCTTCCTGGCACAGGCGAGATGCGGGGCAGGTGCAGCTTCCCTCTCTCACTTTGCTGCAGTGACGCAGGCCTCTTATGGCTTCCTGCTCCCAGCTCTGAAAATTAGTTATTTTTCTTTACTCACTTCTGTTGGGGTTAGAGAAATGCCAACACATCATTCAAACATGGGAAGTTTTTCATATTTAGAAACTGCAAGTAAAGAAACAGTTCTGATACAGATATATTATTTAAGGGCCTAAGAGACGTGTCTATTATGATTGTACTGCAAATCATGATTTACTTGACTTTTAGTGGAAATTTTCTTCAAAGTTTACTTTCACAGAAATATACTAAAAAAGCTAAATTACACTAAAAAGGGCCTAAGAGACGTGTCTATTATGATTGTACTGCAAATCATGATTTACTTGACTTTTCGTGGAAATTTTCTTCAAAGTTTACTTTCACAGAAATATACTAAAAAAGCTAAATTACACTAAAACTAAACTACAGTATGAATAAAAACATTGTAATCAGAACTGATTTCAAGGAGCTTGTCATTTAATTTTCTAAAAAGCAAACCAAAATCAATAATTATTTCCATCTTAATCTGGTAAGTTCAGTGGTGGGCACAATTCTGAGAGGACCCCATATAACCCCGTGTTTGTGCTGGGCCTGCGCATGGGATGGGCCTTTGCAGGATCATGCTACCTTACGTTGCAAAGGGATTTTGCAGATTTATTCAGACTCCTCATCAGTGGAACTAGAGACAATGAGGGAGATTCCGTGGGTGGGCCTGCCATAACCAGGCGAGCCCTGGAAAGAGAAAAGGCAGCAGGCCTCACAGTGGCCAAACGCATGTTGTGGAGCTAATCACAAGGTAGGGACCAGAGTCAGTCACTGGGAGCTGAGAGCTCAGTCCTAGAGCAGGAGAAACTGCATCTGCCAATGACCCTGTGCACTTGGGAGAGGCCCCAAAGCTCCAGATGACAACAGAGCCAGTGAGCCCTGAGGAGGGACCCTGCTATGCTCAGCTCAGCTCCAGAAACCTTGAGATAATGCATAGTGTTTTATGCAGTTACATTTGCAGTCATTTGTTTTGTAGCAATAGGAAACAAATACAGGTGCTAAAACTTATATTAGTTTCTGGAATTCACCTGCAAAATTCTTAAACTATCGCAATAAGAATGAACGTTGTATATTAAATAAGCTTTAACAATTTTCTTTGCAAACTTTAAATTGTTTTCGTGGTTCAGGTGGCCACGTGAATGGCAGCCTGGTTCAGGACTGGCCTCTTGCTCTCCAGGAAGACTTGGAGGCTGGAGGCTTTAGTTTATCCCGCTTCCACTGGTGCACAACCCCTTCCTGTTTCTCCTCACACGTAATGCTGAAATTTTGTACATACGTCTTTTCTATCTGTGCTTTTGAGAGAATGTAAATAGAAAAACTTTAAACGTGTTTGCAATTTAGTTACAGAGAAGCTTCAGATCAGTCAAGGTTATAGAATTTCACTCGTAATGCACGGAGGACAAGCCGTGGGCTGCCACAGATCGCAGAAAACCCAACTCGTGCTGGGAGAATATTGGGCAGCATTTTTCCTCGTGGTGCTCTGTGGATGTCTCTATAAAATGTGTATAGTGTTTTGATTCAACAGCATTTTCCTAGTTTGACTGTCAGTCAATAATCAATGCAATTTATTGAAAACGAGGCATCGTGGCTGAGCTCCCGGTCTGGCATCGCACAGGCAGTTCTGTAAACCCTGCGTCTACTGTTTACCAGCCACAGGACTGCAGCAACTTCTCTTTCTTTGTCAGTCTCAGTGAGTAAAATTAATAAACAGGTAATATGAGGACTGTAATGCCCACCTTACTGATTTTTGTATGTATGTAAACGAGGTGCTTTTTGTAATGAAAGTATTGCGCCTGGCCTGTAATTAAATTTCAGCTACTATCAAGTGCATCATTTAAAGGTCTTTTTCTTTTTTTCTGTGAATTTTGGTAATTATGTTTCTTTTAAGCAGGGAAGAGACTTAAATCGCTTATTGAAAAAAATAACAATACATCCCCGGTATTATACTTAAACAATGCTGGACTAATAACGGGAGCAGGTGGGTGGGTGAAGCTCTCACATCACCAGTGGTGACAGTCCGAGATAAGTGGCTGAGGCATGTGGGCTCTTTCATCAGCACCTCATTTATGTCATGGTGCAATCTGAAGATACAGAGATGGATAACAATGTAACAACACAATCACTTAGTTCAAGGTCTACTTCTATTACATAAAATGAATTATATTGGGTTTGGTGAAGATTAGGTTTATATTATTTAATAATATTTCTCGTTAGGTGAATATACACTCTCTCCAAAATTGCTTTCTTAATGGAGGAAAAAGCACACACCTCTCTGAGGGACTGTGGCCATTGAACCTGACCAAAGGGACCAGGTGCCCAGGAGAGGCCTCGCTGGGTGGGAACACCTGTGGCCATTACAAGATCGGCGTGTGAGGGCCAGCCCACAGGTGACAGGTGAGTCAGCGAGATGTGCTATCACCTGCACTTTTCTGAGGCCCTGCTGGCAGAGGATGCGGCAAAGCTCAGCAACGGGAAGGGTTGTCCTGGCACAGACAGAATGGGAAGCACGACCCACCGTGACCGACCCCAGAGCCAAGGCCCCTTCAGAACTGCTGCTCCACGTTATGCCTGCCACGGACACTCCCGAAGTGCTCCACCTTTCCCACGTGGAACTGATGATTAATTTTATTTATGCATTTTCTCCCTGGATCTGTTAGATACATTTTCTGAGTTTTATCCATCTAAAGGTAATTCCCAACCATAATTCGTAATTTTTTTATTTATATCTCATTTTAAAAAAATAAGCTAATAAATTGTGACATCGTTAACAGAGCTGATTTTACCTTATTCTGAAGTTTATCTTTTCAATGTTTTGTTGTTGGTTGATATAGTGGATTTAAACCACCCAAAGTTTTGAATTGTGTCCCCCAAGTTTTATGTATAAGAAACTTAGCCCCCACTGTGACTGTTAAGAAGGTGGGGAATCCTATTATGGTGATTGAAAGGTGGGGCCTTGAAGAGGTGATTGAATTATAGGACTGTGCAGTAGAGAATGGATTAAAAATGGTGGTCAGGGGTGTGGTTCTGAGGGCTTTAAAAGAGGAGGAGAGTCTGTCTCTCTGCCCTCTCTGCTTCCACCATCTTACAGTGTGAGATCCCTGGGTCACTGTCGCCACCACCAGGTGGACTTTGGGCTTCCCAGCCACAGAAAATGTGAGCAATAAATTTTGTTTTCTTTTTAAATTCAAAGAGGAGGAGAGTCTGTCTCTCTGCCCTCTCTGCTTCCACCATCTTACAGTGTGAGATCCCTGGGTCACTGTCGCCACCACCAGATGGACTTTGGGCTTCCCAGCCACAGAAAATGTGAGCAATAAATTTTGTTTTCTTTTTAAATTACCCAGTTCCAAGTATTTTGTAATAAATAATATAAACAGACTAACACAGCTGATACCTAAGACACTCGGGCCCTGCAGAGCAGATCAGCCACCTGTCCCAAGGTGAGGACTGCAGCTGCCCGGCCAGCCTCTGCACCCCTCCTGCTGGGCTCATGTATTCAGCACTAGATCCCTTGCGTTGCACCTCTGAGATGAGATGGCAGAGGACACAGCTTCCTATGACATCCCCACGTGTCTCCTGAAGCCTGTCAGAGCCTTGGGGCTGCCTCAGTGCCAGTGCCTGGCTCTTTCCGGTGCCTGGGCTCATCTGCCCAGTGACCTGTGGTCCTCAGGCCTGAGGTGTGGGCAGAGCAATTGCTGCTCTGGGCTCAGACTCAGTGCCAGCCCGGCTCTGGCGCTCACAGGCTTGCCGTCTGTGGCACCAGCTGTCTCTGAGATCTACAGCACTCAACCTCTAAAAAGCAGCTGAGGGCATCCGCCCAACATAACCTGCCCAGGGAGTATGAAGACAGAGGAAGAGACTGCACCTGGCACTGTCCGTCCCCAGGTGTGTATCTAACTTTATATCCTCTAGTTCAAAGTTAACAGAGTATTCATACCAAAGAACTATCCTTAGTAATAAAAAGTAAATGAAGCATCGAGTATATTTACATTATGTGGGAAAAACATACCATAATTCACAATCTCGGCATGTTCGCGACCTGCCTGGGCAACCAGGACAAGCTGCAAGCTCTCTTAGGAAAGATGTCCTGGCTGTGGTTCATGGGAGGTTGGCACCTGCGGAAGGAGAGGAGAATTAACGAGAACTGGGGGGAGGAAGAGGGCCGGGAGGGCACCGAGAGACGCAGCAGGGTACTGAGCGTCCGCTGTGGGTACAACTGTGCTGAACCCGGGGGACATTGAGAGCCCAGGGCACGTGGTTGCCACCGTGCAGCAGAGCAGGGCTGATGCCCTCGAGCAGTTGCTAAGGGGGAATGAACAGGTGTGAACCCGCACAGGGCGAGGAGGTGTGAAGCATCACCACACTGCGTGTGAAGCCAGCGAGGTCAGTGAGACGATGTGCAGTGAGAGCACAGGAGACGACTGGACTGATGAAGAGCACGAGGGTCCTAGAGGCCCCAGGCAGGGTGAAGGAGGGAGAGACTGAGGCTGGTGTGCACAAAGCATCTGAGAGGACAAACGTGGCTGGTGGGGAGAGGCGCAGAGGACAGCAGAGCTGGAGCCAGCAGGGACAGAGGGGAGAGCAGGTGTCAGAGACAAAGGGGCTGTGGGATGGCGGAGGTCAGGGAGGTGACGTGGGACTGAGCCTGCTTAGGAGAAGAACACGCAACCGTGACCTGGCAGTGCACAGGTGAAGTAGTTTGGGAAGTGAGAACAACAGGAAGAGAAGCACCCTGAGTTCCTGCCTCCCTAGTGTGGGACGTGTTCACGGTTGAGCCCGTACCGAGCCTCCTCTGTGTCTGGCCGGAGACCCCGGGGTGCTGAGCACCCCTCGTCTCGGGTTGAAGCTTTGGTGACCCTCGGCCTCCATGCTCCCTCTCTGCCGTGGAGACGGCTCTGACCAGCTAGCCTGTCGCTTGTCCTATTTCCTGTGTTATTTTCCTTCCTTCTTTCTTTCTTATACCTAGTGAGATTACCTACTGACTATAATTGAAAGTGTTCATCACGATATAAACGCCCTGACTACCAGGCCCGTCTAAAGTTAGTGATTTCTACAAGTGTCTCTAAGATCCCTGCTCACGTTTATTACAACGTGCCACATAAAAAGGACTAATGGAGCCTGTGTGCATTTTACGTCCCAGGCCGTGGTCAGACCCTTCCTCACACCCAGACGTGAGGGACGTTCTGAGTCTCCT
>NW_007730084.1:0-779 GCF_000696425.1 Galeopterus variegatus | reverse complement strand
GCAGGCCCCTGCGTGGCCTCCTTTACCTCCGGTGCATGCTGGTTTGGGGATTCGACGGTGTGGAAACCCACAGCTGGATGGTGCCGTGTTTCACAGAGCAGAATCCAGGCACTGCACAAGGAGTGTGGTGTGTTTCCAGCGGGGGACGCTCTGGACATCCCTCAGAGCTTCCCTGCAGCCCACGCTGGAGGACCACGTGTCTGTCCCATGTCACGTGCTGTGTCAGGTCATCAGCTGAGGCACCACGCACACCACAGCAGTCGCACGAACTCTCCCTCTGCTCCTTATCTTCACCAGTATTTCGCGTTGTCAGCTGTGCCACCAGCAGAGGGTGTGGACGGAGCCTCTTTGTGTCGATCCATGTTCCCTGGTCACTGGCTGGGCCCAAGACTTTCCCTGTGCTTTTCCCTCTGCAGGCGGCTTGCCCACTTTTCTAGTGGGCTGCACGTCATTTGTTTGTGGACTCCTGGAAATCCTTTCTATACTCTGGCCAGGAATCTTTTTTTGCTCTTTATGTATGTTGCCGATCTTTCCTCGTGTTCGCCTTTTCTACCTCTTTGAGGTAGCTTGTGAAAAGATAGATTCCTAATTTTTATGTAGTCAGCTTTATCTATCTTCCCTGGAATGTCACTGAATTTTTAATCTTCTTTAGAAAACTTCCCCTTCCACCAAAGTCAACGCTGCTCTAGTGTCCAGCACTCTCACCTGAGCTCGACCCACTGGGGCCGACCTCCAGCGCCTGTGAGATGAAGATCCAGACTCACGTCTCCGTGAGTAAC
>NW_007730083.1:213805-214412 GCF_000696425.1 Galeopterus variegatus | reverse complement strand
TGAGACTATTCAGTAAAGTCTTATTCAATTCTGGTTATACACTGGTGGCACTGCATATAGAAAGTATTATACATTGACAACTTTTAGGAAGAGAATCGTTTTATTCTGTGCTAGATTTTTTAGGAGCAATTCAATTAAATAATTCTTTTTTAATGTAAATATACCTGCTGTGGCATGCTAGAACTTTCTTCTATAGTAGTAGGCACACTGACAGTTTCCTCCTCCAAAAGAGATAGACCAGTGTCTTGTACTGAACTTCCAGGTTTACCTCTATTGTATTTCTGACTTCCCTGGGTAAATTTCTTCTTACTATACACTTCTTGCTCTTTCTTAGATGCAGCATGAGATAGAACTTGCTTGCTAGCTGAGTAAGAGAAACATTAAATTAAAATATGTGATATGCATAGTTATTATTGACTAAATTATTTAGAATTCTTTATAAAGCACTCAAAGAATAGGTCAATTCCTTTTGTTTTAATGAGATAAAACCCAGCATCACTGTCTTCTTGGAAATACTCTGGTGTTAAACATACCTACTATAATAGTATTTGACCTAAATAAAGCAATGCACATTCTGAGCAACCACTCATTGTTAGAAGAATATACA
>NW_007730083.1:210812-212121 GCF_000696425.1 Galeopterus variegatus | reverse complement strand
AACAAAAAATTGATAAGTTTTTATACCCATTCCATCTTAAAATTCTTAGCCATCAATAGAAAGAACTTTCTCAAATTTCATAAAGGCCAGTTATTAGAAGCCAACAACAAACATAATACCTAACAGTAAATGCTATAAGCCTTCCTATTTAAGGAAAGGAAATACAGTCTGATCACTTTTATTTAGTATTCATTTGGAGAGTCCAATCAATGTCACAAAGAAAAAAAAAGGTAAAGTTTTAAGAAGAAATATAAATTAGAAAAATAGGTAAGAGCCCACTTTTGTTTAAAATGTAAATGCAAAAATGGAGAATGAAGGCATAAAAGCTAAAATAGTAACAGTATTTTTTTTNATTTAAAATGTCACAAAAACATAAGCATCTATTTATGAATCCAAATACCCAATTTAAAAAGATACACTTACACTGGGAGCTCAAAGCCTTTTCATTCCCCAAGAAGTTAAATACCGGGATTAGAGCTTGGCCTTTTCCAATGGAGCTCACCATGATTTCTTCATTTTCTAGGACCTGCAGTTTGATGAATGCATCTGGTCTGGATGTGCGTACCTGTATTGTAACAGGATGTGGTAATGCAACTTTAACTGAATACCTAGAAGGAAAAGAAAATTAACTTTATCAGCAAGTATCAGAAAGTCTTTCCCTTAAGTCAGGAAAAGAAATGGTATAATTTTCTAATGTGATAATCTGAAAGTAAAACCACTTTATAAAGTCCACTAACATNTGGTATAATTTTCTAATGTGATAATCTGAAAGTAAAACCACTTTATAAAGTCCACTAACATTCTGAAAATATTAGGGTTACTATAGACTTTGGCAAAGGATCACAACATAATACAATAAAACAAAATGAGTATAGGACTTTTGTTAACATCCAATTCCAAATAAAATATGTAACTTTTTGTTTATATATGATAAACAAGTCGCTTATAAAACTTGACAGACCTGAAAGTCAATAACCTCTAATGGATCTGAAGACTTACTGCCACACCAACCTTTTCCATTACACCCTTCTTTACAGTTGGACAAAGAGCACAGCTGACAGAAGCAGTTCCCTTCAAAGCTTTACTGCTAATAGTGTTTTAACTGATTCACAAAAATATAGAGAAATTAAAAGTAGTACCCACTGCTTCCACCCTCACCTTTTACTGTGCAGTTTGGAAACCTCTCACAAAAAGACTGGAAATGCAGTTTAATACATGATTTCAAACTCCTCCTTCATTTATTTTTATACACACTTTATTTTTTTTATTTATACATAGTGATGGGGTACAGAGTTGACTGTCAGTATTT
>NW_007730083.1:180311-209332 GCF_000696425.1 Galeopterus variegatus | reverse complement strand
ATGGACTAGTGCTCTCCCTGGGGGAGGGGGGATTAATGAATGAATTCTTGCTCTATAAGTTCTTTCGAGAGCTGATTGTTTAAAAAACCCTGGCACCTCGTGCTTCCTCTCACCATGTGATCTGCTTGTACCCACCGGCTGCCTGACACTTTCCGCCAGGAGTAGAAACAGCCCAAGGCCCGTACCAGATGCAGCTGTCCTGGAATCGGAAGCCAAATAAACCTCTCTTCTTTATAAATCACCCAGTTTCAGGTATTCTGTTATAAGCAACACAAACAGACTAAAACATCCAGTCATCTGTCAATAGACATTTATGTCTTGTTCCACATCTTGGCTATTATAAATAGAGCTGTGATGAACATGGGAGTGCAGGTATCCCTTCGACACGATGATTTCTATTCCTTTGGGTATATACCTGGAAGTGGGATTGCTGTCATGTGGTAGTTCTGTCTGTAGTTTGAGAAACCTCCATACTGACTGTTTTCCATAATAGCTGTACTAATTTACAGCCCCACCAACAGTGTAGAAGAGTTCCCTTTTCTTTACAATTTTACCAGCATTTGTTATTCTCTGTCTTTTGATAATAGCCAGTCTGACTGGGGTGAAATATCTCAATGTGATTGTGATTTGTATTTCCCTGATGATTAGCGATCTAGAGCAATTGAGCATTTTTTCACGAACCTGTTGGCCATTTGCTATCTTCCTTTGAAAAATGTCTGTCCAGCTCCTTTGCCCATTTCTTTAATTGGATTGTTTTGTTATTGTGAAGTTCTTTGAGTTCCTTGTATATGCTGGATATTAATCCCATGTCAAATGTATAGTTTGCAAATATTTTCTCCCATTCAGCAGGCTTAGTTTTCACTCTGCTGATTGTTTCCTTTGCTGGCAGAGGTTTTTTAGTTTGATTCAATCCCATTAATTTATTTTTTCTGTTGTTGCTTGTGCTTTTAGGGTCTTATTCATAAAGGCTTTGCCCAGTCCTACATTCTAAATTGTTTCCCCTATGTTTTATTCTAGGAGTTTTATAGTTCCTGGTTTTATACTTAAGTCTTTAATCCATTTTGAGTTGATTTTAGTATATGATGAGAGGTGTAGGTCTCGTTTCTTTCATCTATACATGGATCTCCAATTTTCCCAACACCATTTACTGAAGAGGCTGTCTTTTCCCCAATGTATGTTCTTGGCACTTTTGTCAAAGATCAGTTAATTGCATCCCTTCATGAAAAAGATGCTGAACAAATTAGGTATAGAAGGAAAATAAAAGCCATATATGACAAATCTACCACCAACATCATCCTGATTGGAGAAAAACTGAAAACTGTTCCTTTAAGAACAGGAACAAGACAAGGATTACCCACTCTCACCACTCCTATTAAACATAGTATTGGAAGTATCAGCCAGAGCAATCAGGCCAGAGAAAGGCATAAAGGGCATTCAGACTGGAAAAGATGAAGTCAAACTGTCTTTTTTTGCAGATGACATGATCTTATGCTTAGGAAAACATAAGGACTACCAAGAAACTCTTAGAGCTCATTAATAATTTCAGTAATGTTGTAGGATACATAGTTAATGCCCCCAAATCAGTAGTGTTTATATTCTCCAATAATGAACTAGCAGAAAAATAAATCAAGAAAGTAAGCCCATTTACAATAGCACCCCCAAAATAAAATATCTAGAAATCAATTTAACTGAGGAAGTGAAAGATCTTTACAAAAAGAACTACAAATCACTATGGAAAGAAATTAAAGAAGACACAAAAAGGTGGAAAGACATTCCACCTCTTCAACTGGAAGAAACAACATTGTGAAAATGTCCATAGTACCTATAGCTATCTACAGATTCAATGCAATCCCCCTCAAAACACCAATGACATTCTTCACACAAATGGAAAAAAAAAAAAAAAAAAACAATCCTAATGCTCATATGGAACAACAAAAAANTTAGTTTTCACTCTGCTGATTGTTTCCTTTGCTGGCAGAGGTTTTTTAGTTTGATTCAATCCCATTAATTTATTTTTTCTGTTGTTGCTTGTGCTTTTAGGGTCTTATTCATAAAGGCTTTGCCCAGTCCTACATTCTAAATTGTTTCCCCTATGTTTTATTCTAGGAGTTTTATAGTTCCTGGTTTTATACTTAAGTCTTTAATCCATTTTGAGTTGATTTTAGTATATGATGAGAGGTGTAGGTCTCGTTTCTTTCATCTATACATGGATCTCCAATTTTCCCAACACCATTTACTGAAGAGGCTGTCTTTTCCCCAATGTATGTTCTTGGCACTTTTGTCAAAGATCAGTTAATTGCATCCCTTCATGAAAAAGATGCTGAACAAATTAGGTATAGAAGGAAAATAAAAGCCATATATGACAAATCTACCACCAACATCATCCTGATTGGAGAAAAACTGAAAACTGTTCCTTTAAGAACAGGAACAAGACAAGGATTACCCACTCTCACCACTCCTATTAAACATAGTATTGGAAGTATCAGCCAGAGCAATCAGGCCAGAGAAAGGCATAAAGGGCATTCAGACTGGAAAAGATGAAGTCAAACTGTCCTTTTTTGCAGATGACATGATCTTATGCTTAGGAAAACATAAGGACTACCAAGAAACTCTTAGAGCTCATTAATAATTTCAGTAATGTTGTAGGATACATAGTTAATGCCCCCAAATCAGTAGTGTTTATATTCTCCAATAATGAACTAGCAGAAAAATAAATCAAGAAAGTAAGCCCATTTACAATAGCACCCCCAAAATAAAATATCTAGAAATCAATTTAACTGAGGAAGTGAAAGATCTTTACAAAAAGAACTACAAATCACTATGGAAAGAAATTAAAGAAGACACAAAAAGGTGGAAAGACATTCCACACTCTTTGACTGGAAGAAACAACATTGCGAAAATGTCCATAGTACCTAAAGCTATCTACAGATTCAATGCAATCCCCATCAAAATACCAATGACATTCTTCACACAAATGGAAAAAAAAAAAAAAAAACAATCCTAATGCTCATATGGAACAACAAAAAACTCTGAATAGCCAAAGCAATCCTTTGCAAAATAATAAAGCTGGAGGCATTACACTACCCACCTTCAAATTATGCTACCAAGCTATGGTAACCAAAATAGCATGGTATTGAAATAAAAATACACACCCAGACCCATGGAATAGAATAGAGAACCCAGAAATCAACCCAAAGACTTACAGCCAACTGATCTTAGACAAAGGCAACATGAATACACATTGGGGAAAAGGCTGCCTCTTCAGCAAATGGTGCTGGAAAAATTGGACACCCATATGCAGAAGAATGAAACTAGACCTACACCTCTCACCATATACCAAAATCAACTCAAAATGAATTAAAGACTTAAGACCTGAACCTATAAAACCACTAAAGGGAAACATAGGGGAAACACTTCAGGAAGTAGGACTGGGCAAAGACTTTATGAATAAGACCCCAAAAGCACAAGCAACAAAAGAAAAAATAAATAAATGAGATTATGTCAAACCAAAAAGCTTCTGCACAGCAAAGGAAACAATCTACAGAGTAAAAAGAAAACCTACAGAATGGGAGAAAATATTTGCAAACTATACATCTGACAAAGTGATTAATATCCAGATTATACAAGGAACTCAAACAACTACATGGTAAAAAAATCAAATGACCCAATTAAAGAAATGGGCAAAGGAGCTGAACATACATTTTTCAATGGGAGATATACAAATGGCCAACAGATACATGAAAAAATGCTCAATATCACTAATCATCAGGGAAATGCAAACCAAAACCATATTGAGATATCATCTCACCCCAGTTAGACTGGCTATTATCAAAAAGACTGAGAAAAATGAATGCTGGTGAGGATGTGCAGAAAAGGGAACTCTTCTACACTGTTGGTGGGGCAATAAATTAATATAGTCATTATGAAAAATAGTATGGAGGTTTCTCAAACAACTACAGATAGATCTACCATATGATCCAGCAATCCAGCTTCTGGGTATATACCCAAAGGAATGGAAATCATCATGTCAAAGGAATACCTGCACTCCCATATTCATTTACAGTAGCCAAGATATGGAATCAGCCTAAATGTCCATTGACGAACAACTGGATAAGGAAAATGTGGTATATATATACACTAAGGAATACTACTCAGCCATAATAGTAATGAAATTTTGTCATTTGCAGCAACATGGATGAGCTTGGAGACAACTGTGTTAAGTGAAATAGGCCAGGCACAGAGGGAAAATTTCTACATGCCCTCGCTCATAAGTAGGAACTAAGAGAGAAAGGATGAAGGAAAGAAAGACCACAGTAGTGTTTTGAACTTGCAGGGAGAGAGAATAGACCTAGTTTGGCAGGGAAGGAGGAAGGGTGAGAGAGGGAGAAGGGGATTGGGGAAAGGTCGGGTGGGAGACATGGGGGATAATTGCAATTTGAGGTGGTGGGCAAGCTGATAGCATTGATTTGCTGACCACGTCTTGAGCATAGGTGCTGATGATCAGCTTTTGCCCCATGAATGTGTATAATCCATATAAAAATACAACAAAATATTAACAATGGTTGTTTTTAGGCTGTTTGATTATAAGTAGCTTTTATTAATAATATATTTATATGTTTTCCAAAATTTCTGTGCAGAACAGTGTATATTAGAAAGAATAAGCATTCTGACAACTCATTCAATAACAACAAATATTTAATGAAAGCCAATTATGAATCAGGCACTTTGCTAGGTTCTATATTGAAAAGACAGGGGTATGGCCTTTAATAAATATTAATTCTCATACAGTCCTATGTGAAATTAACCAGCTAAAATATTGTCAGAAAGAAAAAAGGACTATAAGAACATGACCAGGACCAACAAATTACATTTGGATGTTTAAGCACAAAGAATTTTACTGTTGAAAATAATCCTCTAAGTGGAGAAATAAGGTCAGGATATCACAAGAGGGAAGGCATGAGCAAAATAAAATTGCACGGCATATATGTCAAAAGGTGGTTGTTAGCTCCACCAGGAGAGGGCACTCCGGTGGCTGGGCAGAGGGTTGAATATCATTCTATGTGGTTTGGATTTTATTCTGTAGCCAGTGGAAAGTTGTCAAAGATTTTAAAGCAGGAAAATCACATATTTAAATATGTGTTTTAGAAAGGTAATTACTGTGGTAATAAAAGATGGGCATGTAAATGATAAAGGGGAAAGCGGGAGAAAAGAAAGAAAGCAAGTGAAAGAGAGAAATGGTAGAGTTTAAAAAAGGGACTATAATGGAACCATGGATTCCAGAAATGCAACGATTTTGTAGACTAAAGATAATGACAGCCTGAAGTAGCACAGGGACACCGAGAATAGAGAGGAGGGCTTAGAAAGGAAAAGTATATCAGACTTAGAACAAACAGGACTGATTAATGAAAGAGAGCAAGTCCCTGATTAGGCTATACGAGGAGAGTACTGTGTATAGATGAGCATAAAAAGAAGGATGAGTTGGCAGATAAAGAGAAGCCCCCACAATAGATGATCAGAGATATAGCAGAAAAAGGAGAAAGTAATAAGAGGAAGACATGTCGTGAAGAATGTTTAATAAAAGTCAAGTAGGATGAAGACTAAGAAAATATCATTACCATTAAATGCAACCATATAGATTTGATTCCATATAATACACACATCATCATATTACTTTAAATTAATTGTTTCCAAATGAGTGTAGAAGCTGAAATTTGAAAATGACTCAGGATTTTTCTGCAGAATTTATTTTTATCCTAAAATATTAATAGTTTAAAAAGAATGCACTTTCCCTTATGTCATATACTTGTACCTGAATACAATTTTCTTATCATTAGGTATGTAGTAATCTCTTATTTCCTTTATGGCAAAGTTATTCCATGGAGCATCTCGAGAGAGGCATGGCAGTGGAGTGTAAGGACCAATGAGGCGCAGTTTCCATCGTGAAGCTGACACATACATGTCACCAGTAAATGCTTCGGCCACAAATGTGTATCCCTTCTATAAGAAAGAGCAATTACACAGAAATGAGTCGCACTGCTACTAGTCTCTCAAATGTACAATACAGGATATAGTATTAAATGCTTTATTATCTTGATATACATATAGATCTCAAAATCTCTTAATAAAAATAGAATTGCTAGCATTATGTTTTGAAATTCCTCTTAGAAAGCATCATCTTATGTTTCCAGGAAAATGACTGACTATAACATTTTTCTTTGTGTGGTTCTTTAATTATACAATAAAGTGCTTAACTGTAGTAGATGTTGACTATGTTTTTTTCTAATTAGGCATGCTTCTGATGCCTCCTAAGGCAAATTTTTATCACTGCATCATCCTAGGGTAGACCAATAGCTTCTTATTTGATTTTCCTGTCTCCCATATTCATCTTTCTGAAATACTGAGGTGAGGAAAGCAGAAGACTGTATAGAAATGTAGTTTCCTTGGGGTGACAGGTAAAGCTATTGAATTAACAACTGATCTGATTCCACAAAACCCTGATGTGTGTCTGGAGATGAGCTCTTTAGGTTGCAGAAAAGAGGCAGCTAAAGAATCTGGGAAAGTAACTACTTCAGGGTGGGTAATAGTTTGGTTCAACATAATTGGATATCTGACCAGGAAGTCAGTGAAGCATGAGCATGATATTTTAACAACATCCGAAGGTTCAACATAATTCTGAGTTTATAATTCCAGATGCTCCTAATAAGAAATAAAAAGATAGATGTGTTTTCCAGTTGTTTTCTGTTGCAAAGGAAGCTCTCTGATGTGTTTAGATTTCCAGAAACAAAAATTAGATATATACAAGCCAGAATGAAAACATAAAATTTCAATAATCTAGGCATATTAACCAGAATTCCAATACCCATAATGAGATGAGAATTGCAACACCAGTAAGGACCTTTTGACATTATGTTTGGGGCAAGTAAAAAAGGAAGATAAATTGTTTATGCTAAAGCATTTTTATTTGCAAAGTGTAATGCATGGATTTATCACTATTTTCATTATTATTTGATCTTATAGAACTAATGCATTAAAGAAGCAAAACAAAATTGCATGACTCTTGTTTTGTATTTGTCCAGACTCAGAGAATAATTTTAAGAGGAAAAAGAGTTATCTAATGGTAGGATAGATATCGGTACATGAAAACCTAAAGCTAAACCAGGGATAGAATTATAAGACAGGACCTGGCTATTCTAACTGGATTCAGGACTCTCAGAGAAAAAGAGCTAGAAAATAGAGTACCTAGTACTGAGAAATCTCATACATGAATATTCTGAACTACAATGCATGGCCTTTCAGGAATTATTCAAAAAATAGAGCAAAACATTCTGATTTTTCAAATTCAAGAAGCGTATGTACTCTGCAAACCAGGGACTAATAAGTTTAATAACATTCCTTACCAAAGTAGATCATAAAAAGGATGCCTTGTGAGAGCCCGAGGAAGCAAAAAAGATTCTTAAAAGCCAATGTCAGCTTATAGGAAACAAGTACTTCACTTCCGTTTTGACAAGATTAGAAGACACAAAATCAGGTAAATGTTGCAGACTTGCTGTTGATGGATTTCAGGAAGGCATATGTCAAGGCCCCTGGTGAATTTCATGTGGGTTAGTATGTCCTTGATGAGCCTGCCAGGCAGAGGCAACCATAAAGTTCCCACCTAAGGTTACCAGTTCCATAACTGTTCATTAGAGTGTTAGACATTATCTATCTAGCCAAAGATGTTCAGTTGTCTTTTGAGACCACCCCTGGAATATAAGGGTGGGATTATAACAAGAGAGTTCATAAGGGCTATGCCAAATTATGTAAGCATAGAGGTAAAGAGCAGAAGAGGTCTGAAGACAAGTTTATAACTGAAGAGCTAGTGCTGAACTCAGGTATGGTGTTTAACTCAGGTATTCTGCTGTAGGGAGGTAAAGTTTATAGATAAATTCCATAATATTGTAATTTTTAATAAAACGTCACTTATTAGGACATGGGAGATTAAGTATAGAGCAAAAGGAAATTGTATGGTCAAATAAAGTTTGCAGACAAATGTTTTATATATTGAAACAGACTTTTATTAGCAAATTGTTCTGTTTTTAAGTGAAATACACTTTCAAAAGCAATTAAGAAAAATAATAAATATAAATATAAATAAAAATAACATATCAATGCATTGACTTTAATCAAGTGAATTAAAAAAAATGTTTGTTATACATTATACGTTCCAAATATAGATAACTGCACACAAAAATTAATGTGTTCCATATTTTCTCATTAAATGTAAATGTGAAACTTGCCACATTTAATACAAAGTAAAGGGCCAGCCCGGTGGCACACTGCTACAGTGCGCCGCTTGGGAGCGCGGTGGGGCTCCCGCCGAGGGTTCGGATCCCACATACAGACCAGTTCCCGCTCACTGGCTGAGCGGGGTGTGGGCGTGGCACCGGGGGTTGCGATCCCGTTGCCAGTCCCGGTCCGGTGCGGGCGCGACACTGAGGGTTGCGATCCGTTGCCGGACACGAAAAAAGACAAAAAGGAAAAAAAAAATACAAAGTAAAAATAATTTAAGCCCATGTTACAATTTGATAATGTCTTTAAATTTAGTAAAATGTGACTGCAATATCAAGAAAATTTATCTCGTGAAAAATAATAGAAAAAAATGCTAAGAGTTTAATAAAACACACACAAGTTTTTAAAATTATAATAATATATCAATAAAATACCCAGTAAAAAATAGTTTCAAAAATACTAGCACATATATGTGTATATGTATCAATTGGATTAAATGATTTCACCAATAATTTAATTGCCCTGATTTTTAAAAACTTTCCTAAAATTCCTAAAACAGTTCAAAAGAGCTATTAGGGTTTTTATGGAGTAAATGCATTTTTAACTTACCCTTTATTTCTGTAAAACCAGCATTCTTTAGATAGGTATGTCTTAATTTACACAAAATAATGCATAGAAAAATAATAAGTATAAATAAAATAAAATAGGCTGAAATGAACCTCAGATGTCAAGCACAGCCACAACACTAAGAGAAATATGAAGAGGTTCAAAGCCATAAACTTAAAAAATGCAAGATCAGAGGTTAAACAGATCTCTCGGTTTCCAGTCCAGGTACACACTATCTTTTGTGATGATTCCCTCTTAGAGGAGATGACAGAAAACAGAAAGATGGGGTTTAAATAGAGAGGCAACGTGGTTCGAGTGAAGGTCAGCGATCAGGATCTGTCATTCAGCAGGAAGAACGTGCCAAATGCTTCTGGCCACTCATGGAACGTAGGCAGCCTAGAAAAGTCTATGGGGTGGTGGGTGGTGAGTGACTGTGCAATCTCAATCTTCTGAAATATTCAGGAATAGAATAAAAACCCAGTGGGAAGCAAAGACAACCCTTTGATTTGGTTTAGGGATAGGACTAAATGAGCTCTTTCAATCTATTCCTCTTTTAAGGGTCTGTATGATTTTATGATTTCAATACTTAGAATTTCTAATGCTTCCTTTTTGTCATATTTTCTTTAGGGAGAAGAAAAAGGAGGGCTCAGAGGTAAAGAATGTTCTAGCATTCACATGAACTATCGCCTGCTGTAAATGAGACCAGGGCCCTAGCCCTCTGTTAAACTTGTGCCCTTCTTTCTTCTGGACCTGCTACAAGCTGATGGCTTTTCACTGCCATTCTATCATCTCAAAAAAATAAATTTTACACCTACCTTATTCTTTGTATAAAGATAAGGCACCACTTTTTGGAACACCTTTGGCACCTGTTCCATGGTATCATTATTAATAACGTGCAGCATACACACTGGAAGTGTAGTATATACTTTGGGAACCAAAATCATATCTTGAATAACCAAAAATGTTTCTCTGTAATCACAAGAGCATGAACTTTACCTTGACATGAATCTTAAAGAAAGTTTTAAATTAGGTTTAATGCCAAAAAATAAAAAAAATAAAAAAATCCAAAGTTTCAAATAATGACAAGGTATGCATGCTATTTTCTTTTAAAAATTGTTAATATGTTATTTTGTCATGTAAGTGCAAACTGATAAGAAATTCCATTTTGTTAGTAATTTGTGACTTTTACCTAATATGCTATTGCTTAGAAACAGAAGGATCTCTTTCTATACTGAAACTATACTAATTTGTTATATTATTTTTATCATATTCCTTAAAAGTTCCAATAATTACTTCATATTTTTCATATTTTAATAAAAAGAACATAGATAAAATTTTCTATAATATCTTACCATTTATAGTAAGTGTGGAAGAATTAAGTAAGTTATCAAAGCAACCTAGAAGCTGATGTTTTTACTATCATAAATATTCATAGTGCTCTATAGATATAAAAATGTTGCATGCCATTGAAAGATTACATCATTTGCCCGTTTATGATAACCTGACCTGAATACTATGAACCAAGAATTTGGTGGCTGATCTTGATAGGTCCCAGAATAGTCAGCAAAAGCAATCTTAGTTTCTTCATCTTGATAGCATGGATAAGATTCCATAGATTTGCACTTGCTTTTAAACATTAGTCTAGAAATGTAAAAATAGGGTTTATTTTAAAAGTGGTTTTTGCCATGGATACATAACTTTATTTTACTCACTAAAAAAGAAATAAGCCAAAAAAAAAAAAGAAAAAAAAAAGCATAAAATATTGAGAACCATTGCTTGTTGGACTGAGTTCTTGATCAAAGAGGGTGGGAGTGTGGCCCATGGTACATGGTGCCGTGGTAGGGGGTCCCATTCCAAGTCAACCTTAAACCATGTCTCTCAAGGGTGCTCAGGGTTATCTGAAGTCAGAGGAGAGTGTAATTTATGATTGAGGTAGTAATCAAAGTTTATAGGTGGAAAATCAGAACCAAAATTTAAGTGATAAAGAGAAGAACTAGAAGCATGCAAATACCAGCAATAAATCTGTGTGAGAGCCACCAAAGGGTCTGGAATTGAGGTAGAGAATAGAGAGTAGAAAGGAGTTTAAATTGAAGAATGGGTTTGGAAAAATAGATTTTGTTTTGTGATAAAGAGAAGAACTAGAAGCATGCAAATACCAGCAATAAATCTGTGTGAGAGCCACCAAGGGGTCTGGAATTGAGGTAGAGAATAGAGAGTAGAAAGGAGTTTAAATTGAAGAATGGGTTTGGAAAAATAGATTTTGTTTTGTTTTTTTTTAAATTTTAACTTCTCAATATACATTGTAGTTGATTTTCATGTCCCTTTACCCGTTCCTCTTTCCCCCTCCCTCTCTCCCCTCTCCCTGTCTCCCCTCTCCCATCCACTACATCATATCTGTTCACTTGTCTTAACAAGTTCAAGGAATTGTTGTGATTGTTGTGTCTTCTACCCCACCTTTATTTGTTTGTATATTGATTGATTGATTGATTTTTAGTTCCCACAAATATGTGAGAACATGTGATATTTCTCTTTCTGTGCTTGACTTGTTTCACTCAATATAATTTTCTCTAAGTCCATCCATTTTGTTGCAAATGGTAAAAACACTAAAGCCATGAACAAGGGAATTTTCATTCTGCATGATTTCCGGTGCATGAGGGAGTGTTCGTGCAACCACTTAAAAGAATCATGGGCTGAGATTCCTCCATGTTTGCCCCTTGGAAGGATGTGGCATACTCCAGAACACAATGGAAGTGGTGATATGATGGATTCTCTGGGCCTTATGCCTCTCATTCTGCCAGAAACTGGATCTGGCCTTAGTAGCACCAGGAATATAGGGTCTTTTATACAATGTTTCAGATATTAGGTGGGACGAAAGCCATTATGGCCATAGAAAATGTTTCTCTGTTAGAGGTCTAAACAGAGCTAGAGGTGTTCTTCGGCTTCAGAAGACAGATGCTTTCACTGATTGTCAGTGGGAAGCAAAGCCATGGAGGTCCTCATGGGGAGGACAGAATTCACATGCTCCATTCGATCATTAGTCTGGTGGTGGAGGAAATTAACAGGGTCATACTTGGAGGGGTTTTAAAATGGTGACAAGAACAAAGAGTAGGGTGACCATATATCCTGGTATGACTGAACAAGTAGTGGTTTATACTTATGGTCATGGCTTAATTTTTAAGAGTTCTCCATCTCTCTTTGTCAAATCGTCCTGGTTTGGATGATTAAAAAAAAAAAAAATGATCATGCTAATTGGGAACTAAAATTTGGTGGTCAATCATTTTCCAGCAGAGCACCACTGGAAAGCACATGGGAGCTGGCCTAATCTAAACATGGATGTTGGCTGAGCCGACACAGTCATATAGGGAATTCACCACCACCATCCTGAAATAAGGGTCAAATGTAGAATCTTTCCAGACAGTCACTGTTCCCCTCAAACATCGTCCTGGTTTGGATTATAAAAAAAAAAAAAATGATCATGCTAATTGGGAACTAAAATTTGGTGGTCAATCATTTTCCAGCAGAGCACCACTGGAAAGCACATGGGAGCTGGCCTAATCTAAACATGGATGTTGGCTGAGCCGACACAGTCATATAGGGAATTCACCACCACCATCCTGAAATAAGGGTCAAATGTAGAATCTTTCCAGACAGTCACTGTTCCCCTCAAACATTCTACCCTTTTATATAAACAGCAGGAAATTTTAATAAACACAGGGTCATCAAAATCCTCATATATTATGTGGAATATCTTGAATGATCCAGAGAGACATCCCTGACAGAGTTGGGAAATTTAGTCTTAATTAAGATTTAATCTTAATTTAGTCAGAGTTAGTCTGATCTGACTCCCTAATATGGGCTCTCAACTTTTTAGCATAGCATTTACATAAAAATTAGGCGTAGGATCTGACCCTGAGATCTTACTGTGGTAGGCCCCACAATGGAGGAGCAAATTGTATAAGAGAGTTTGTGCTCTCTGTGTACATCCATACAATTGGACCAAATTTTAAGACTAAATTTTAATTGGACAGAGAGAAAGTTAACTTGGTATACTCAGCCTTCCACAAAGTAGACTTGGGGAAGTTCTGCCCCTTAAGAGTTTAGAATGCAAGGCTAGGCTTCAGGACCTCAACGTTCTACATGCAGTAGTAATGACAGTCCCAGTATTTATAATAGTCAATGTTCTGTGGTGGTCCAGTCTGTAGCATTGTGCTAAGTACCTTTCCTGTGTTACCTGAATTTATCTTTACAGCTTTTCTAAGCAATAGTACCATAAGGTGGACATTATTATCCCTATATTACAGATTAAAAAAACAATTTAGAGAGGATTAAAAAACGTACTTTGGGTCACACATCTGGTAATTAGTACAGCTGAGATTAATTTGCATTTGGTCTTATGCCAAAAGCTGTGCTCTTAACGGTATAATTAATTCCTGCTAGGATGAGGTGGCTTTGGATGCTCCTAGCATGTGAGCTTAAATAACAGTCAGACATGCTGGTTTTATCTGTTCAGCAGGTTTGGGTATAGAACTTGAACTACTGAAAGAGCATGGCCTCCGTATATTGTACATTAGCTGGGATTCTGGGAAATGCTCTTGACCATGGTGGGAAGATCACAAGGAGAGGGACTCCAGCCCCCCGAAGTGTTATGATTGTTTTCCAAATACACCTCCATGGTGAAGTGATCTGACTCCCTAATAGGAGAGCTCACTCTTTAGCACATCATTTATATGAAAATTAGGTGTAGGATCTGACCTAGAGATCTTCCCGTAATAGACCCCACAAGAGGTAGGTGTCATAAGGGGGCTTATGCTCTGTGTGTTTCCATCCAATTGGAATTTTAGGTAAAAGTATACCCAATTAGGGGTTCTGTAGCAAAAATGAATCAAGCTGGAGTGGAGTGATCAGGCAATAACAGTATCTGTGGGCCAGGATTAGTTATTGCTTCCACCACTTCTGTTAATAATGCTAGAATCTTAGAATGTTTTACAACCTTTACCCAACTCCAGAATTTTGTGTTACTGCTGTCAGGAATTTACTCCTACATATGCTATTAGTCTCACTGTCCTTTGAAAATAATATATCTTATTTCTTTGTTTGCTTTTAAGACTTTTCTTTTGGTCTTTGATTTTCAACAGTTTAACTGTGATGAGTCTAGGTGTGGTTTTCTTTGTGTCTTTCCTGACTGTAGTCTGCAGAAAAACATGGGTTGATACCTTTTTATCAGTGTTGGAGAGTTCTTGGCTATTTTCTTTTTATATTCTGGAACTCCAATCATATATATGCTAGTCTTTCTAAGCATATTCGACACGTCCCTTATTTCCCACTCATTTCCTCTTATGTTTCAGTTGGGATTTTTTTTGTTGTTGACTTATTTCTTAGTTTACTAATCTCTTCTATTTTGAATAATCTGCTATTAAACACACTCATTAGTTCTTAATTTCAGTTACCAAAATGTTTATTTATGTAGTTTCCATTTGAATGTGTTGTGCTAATTAGATTCTCAAACTTTTTATCTATTTTATTTTTTTTATTCTTTATTTTCTAGGGCATTTCCATAATAGTTACCTTTGGAAGTTTTTTTTTTTTTTTGGATCATCAGAGGGTCTGCTTCTTTCAAAATTATATATATATATATATATATATATATATATATACACAATTATACATAATATATAAATATAAAATTTATATATAACATAAGTATATATAAAATTTTCTCTTGGTTTTGTTCAGGTCATTCTCTCCTGGTCATGGTTTGAGGCTAGAATGCAGTTTCTGTAAAGTTCAACCTACTTCTGATTTGTCTCTGTTTAGAGAATGTTGTTCTCCAGGGATTTCACCTGACTATTTGTTTACTGGGGTCCCATCTCCCATCAGGTCCTAAACTCTAACTTTTGACTTCTCAGCAGCATAAGATTTCAGGAAACTTTGTTCTGCTTTTCAGAGGTTTTCTGCTTATAATTTTAGTTATGTGCCATTAAGACATAAACAAAAAGTAGCAAGAACCATAGATATTTTACCATAATTTCAGGTAAAATACTGTGGAAGCTCAGAAGCAATGGTGTGTTTCTGGCAGCAGTGATTACAGAAAAACCAATAAATATGGTAGCATTTGAACTGCACCTTGAAGGGTAACAATATACTATAATAAAAACATCATTGCACTGCTTTACCTTAAGAGAGAAAGTGCATATTGTTCTATATTCAGTTCCAACATAGCCCAAACTTTTTGAAGAGTATCTGCAACACTGATATTTTCTTTTGTGTCTAAAAAAATAATAATGCATAACAATATTAAAGCTGTGAGATGCCAGAGAGATCTTCTTATCCAAAGCCTTCATTGTACATCGAGGAACTTGAAACTCACAAGTAACATGGTACACAAAGCTGTAGGCTTTATTTACAGAAAAGTCATGTTTAAAATATAGAGCTATAAACCTGTAGCCGAGAGCTCTGCTTACCATATTATGCCATTTCCCTTCACCTTTAGTTAGAAATCATAAAATGATCTTTGATCTAATTTAAGGTACTCATCAAAGAGTTTACTTAAGGACATCTTCCGTCACTCCCAAAATTCCTTATGAAAGGTCTTATCTCAGAAAAATTAATCCATCCAATTGTTCTAAAGAACCATGGCTAACAGGATCCCACTAAAGCCCAATCTACTGTCTTATCCACAAATAACTCAAAAATAGATAATTTGGCAGGAAAAATGCAAACCCATATTAAGCACCTCAAATTTAACATGTTGGAAAATGACATTATTTTTCTAATTTCTTGATTTCTTCATAGTACTTACCAGTCTCTGAAATGGATATCTTAATATATTTATTTGTCTACTGTATGCTTTCCCCAACTAGAACATAAGATTCATCAGAGCAGAAACCTTGTCTGTTTTATTGAATCTAGAACAGTGCTTTTACATACAAGAGTTATTCAATAGGTGTGTGTTGAGTGAAAGAAATGCAAATTCTATTAAGTATATTAAATTGCTCAAGTGTTTCAGTCTCTTAAAAGGAAAATTAAATCACTGTATGAATATAATTTTTACAACATATATGAACAAAAAGCATATTTTATCATACATTTTGTTTTATAAATGCATACTTTCTTTGTAATAGAAGAAAACATAAAAATCAGGCAACTGTAATATTTTTCTATCACAAAACAATGCCACATAGTTTCTTTTACCTTGTCTATCCATAATTTTTACTGCTTAGATGAATATTTTCACTATTATCATTAAATGTTTCAAATTGAGATGTTTTTACAAAAAAAAGTTTCAATATATATTCAAAAGAATTCTATTGAAGGTAAGGCTTTTCTTATCAAATGTCAACGAAAATTGCAGAATGAAAATAATTGAATTTAATTTCTGTATCTGCCACGTTTTACTTTAAGATGGTAAAATAGACCTTTTTCACAAAAATATTTTATTTTATATACATAAATATATTCAATTTAAGAAATCTAAGAACACACTTAAAATGCATTTTATGCCTTATAAATATATGTTACCATATATATATGGAGACTTCTGTTTTATTTATTTATTAATTAATTCATTCATTTCTTTGAAAAATGGTCTAGAAATGTAAAAATATTTATGACTTGGCTGAAGTTGACTGATGCAGCATATTGCTAGGCACTGGGGATATACAGAGAAAAAGACCTGTTCCCTGTTTTAAAAGAACTCACAAAAGATTGGGAAAACAAAGCTGATCATTTACATTCATTCATTCATTTAACCATTCATTCTTTCAGCAAGTATTTTTTTTTGTTTTGTTTTGTTTTTTTTGTGACCAGTAAAAGGATCGTAACCCTTGGCTTTGTGTCATCCACACCGCGTTCAGCCAGTGAGTGCACCGGCCATCCCTATATAGGATCCGAACCTGCAGCCTCGGCACTGCTTTTTTTTTTTTTTTTTTTTTTTTTTTTTGTGACCAGTAAAAGGATCGTAACCCTTGGCTTTGTGTCATCCACACCGCATTCAGCCAGTGAGTGCACTGGCCATCCCTATATAGGATCCGAACCTGCAGCCTCGGCACTGCCGGCACTGCCGGCCGCTGCACTCCCAGCACTGCACTCTCCCGAGTGAGCCACGGGGTCGGCCCAGCAAGTATTTATTGTGTGCTTACTGTATGCCAGGCACTGTACTAAATTGTGGGAACAAGAGAATGAGTGTATTGACATGCTTCCTGACTCAAGAAACTTCAATATTTATAGGATTAAAATTAATTAGCTGCACCATAACATAGGGTGATTCTAAAATTAACACGCATAAACAAATATCCATTCTTACATACACAAGTTCATTTCATAAATGTCTGAAAAGTTATACCTGGTATTCTGGCTTTCATAAGTAATCTAACATAAGTCCCTTTCCACATGGCTTGAATTTTAATTGCTGCTGTGACTTCCTCAGGAGAATACTCTTTCTCACTTGCTGGTGAAGAATATTTAACGTCTACCCATTCCACTGAAACGAAAAGACAAATGTTGTGCTGAAAGTTACACGTAGTCCCTTCACCAAGTTCAATGCCTTTAGCTACTAAAACCCTCTGACACTGAAATGACACAGTGATAGATTGATTATTATATTTAACCTTGCCCACTGTAGGTGGTCCCTTTTAGAAGGTAAAAGAGGGAAACAAACACACAAAGTAGTGACCTGTTAGTGAACTAGTATTGATTACTCTCTGAAAATAGCCAGAAATTTCTCTCAAACATGAAAGGAAATGTTAAAATGGTGGGAACAGAGCATGGGAAAGGGAGATCAGCAGGGTTTCCTGAGTTGCAGGATCTTTCCAGAGTTCCTCAAATCATACCATGTAGATCAGTGACTTTCAAATTTTTAATTAGGAACAAATAAAATGAAAACTCTGGTTTTCCCTGGATGTACATGTGGCAGGGACTTGGAGACTGGGGGATACTTGGCAGGTCTCTGGGACCTCTTCAGCTTCCCAGAGCACAGCTGGGATTCCACACTGTGCACGCGGACATGTTCTACCTACTCCACAAAAACTTTTAAGTGCACTTTTCTCAAATGATTTATCTATATAAGGCTAGGAATTCCTTGATCAAATATCTAAAATTAATCAGTACCTAAAGACACCTCCTCTAAGGAGGAATCAAGTAACTCCACGTCCAAAACCATAGAACGGAATGCAAATTTGAAGTTTGAAGGAGGTTTTGTTATTTGAACTTTTTTCATTAAACGCCATAAAGAAATATGAAAAACCTGAAAAAGATAAAATACATTTATATATTCTCTAAACCAAGAAAATACCATTACCTGACCAGAGAAGCTTTAAAATCTTTATATATTCTAAACACAAAAAGCAAAAAATAAAAACAAAAACAAAACATTTCTCATATATATATAAGGGTATATATATATATATATAGAGATGGTATATATATATATATATATATATACCATCTAACAAAATATTTCAAAGCGTCACTCACCCAGTAAGAAATCAAAATTATCATTTGATTATTTTTAATTTAGTAATATTTAATCACTACAACAATGTTGATAATATATATTCAATCAAAATACAGCATTAAACAGGTTGAGGAGATATAGAGTAACATAAAAAATATGATCCTTGTGCTTAAGCAAGTTAAAAATCAGATTACATCAATTCCAAGATGTCATTCATTGTAATATGCACTATTATTTTATGTGATGGAAAATAAGAAAATATGTTGCTTAGAGTTTTTATCACTTTCTTATCACTTCAGAGTACTTCATTTTGAAAAAGCTCTTTTAGATTTATTTAGACAAAGCTTTTTCATCATATGTCACATAGCTCTGTAATTATCAGGGTATGAGATGGAAATGTTTTCTTACCAAAACAGCCCCCATTTTGTTACATGCACAGCAATCCCTTGCATTTTAAATCATGGCTGATCACAACAGTCCCTTGCACAGAGTAGTCTTGGTAGCAGGGATGGTGACTACCAGGATCAGTCATCTGACCTGTCAGCAGAAACTGACTCTGATGCTTTGATATGATACCATCCTCTGAGGAGTCCAGCCAAACACCTGGTGGCAAGTTGATTTCAGTGGACTTCGAACAAGGGGGGCCAATGATTCATCCTTCCTAGAATTGACATCCACCTCAGATAGGAGTTTGCTTTCCCTGTCCTCAGTACCTCTGCGAGCATCATTATAAAATGTGATAGAAAATCTGATTTACAAACAGAGATCTAGCCTAACGTATCCTTGGACCAAAGGTTGTGACCTTTGAGAATTCAAGCACTGGGAATAGTCTGGGACCCATTAGTCCTAAGGTTTATTTTATTTACAATAAACCTAAACTATAACATATACCATAAATAGAATTGATAAATTACTGGTAGAGTGAGATGGCATACGAAAGACTCAGCTAAGAAGTCAGCCCGGAGATGGCACCCTGCAGTATGGAAATATGCAGTATGGAAATATGAACCAAAGACCTATATGTGGTGCTATGTCTGCAGAGCTAAAACATATAGGCCTGGGATTCAAAAGTTGCAAGGAGAATTGGCCTCTCTTCCCATCATTTGCAGTGACCCATTTGCAGACTCTGTGCTCTTCCCCACAACAAGGGGTTTGCTGGATTGGAGGATTTAATTCCTGAGGGTGCGAGGCAGGGAATGCTCTATCAGGGAATACTCTTACAGTGTGATTTAATGTACAATAGAGTCATATGACATATGCATGATTGTTTTGGGTTCCTCATCCTGGTGACCAAGCAGGAAAAAAATGAATTAATATAACAGGGTAGGAAAAGAAATCCCACTGATTGTCATGAGGTACTAGGGTACCTCCTTCATAATCGGGGCAGGGAGAATTTTGTCTGGAACTGGCTGGGAACTTCTTGGTGCTTCCACAGTGAGTGAATAATTGCAGCAACAATTACTGACAAATTAAACAAATAAGATGGCCTGATAAGAATAAGACAACCAAGACCTTGCATCCATCAGGGTTGAAGAGCTGAATCACTTACCAGCCAAGCAACTGGAAGCATTGGCTGGAAAAGAGGGAAATCTAGAACAAGTTGTAGAGGAGAGAGATGTTGAACACCAATTATGGCCTCAGGGTACAGCTTTCTCATCATATGCTGACTGTATTATTTATTTGTTTAATTTTAGAGCTTGTGACCAGTTACCACCTTGTAGAATGGATGACAGAGTTTACTTAAGGATGGGAGCACTATCAGACTAGTTCTAAAGGTGAATCATGGCAAATATTTCTTGTATATTACTCAACGCCTAGGTGAGTGGTTTTCAACTGGGGATGATTTGTCCCCAGGTAGGGTTGCCAGATAAAACACATGACACTGTAAAGGCAAACACAAATTAAAAATAAGAGATTTAATCTTCCCTATGGAACATAAGGGAAGAGACTGCCCCCACCTCTTTTCTTAGAGCATTTATTTTGGAAAATTTGTAATTATAATTCTTTCTCTCTCTCTTTTAAATGTATGTAAATCTTTTTAAAATCTAAGTAAGCCTCTTGCCAGTTTTACAACCCAGGAATGTTTTTCTCAAGGACCTGGGAACTATCTCTTTGAAATGTAATCATCAAAAAAAATAGAGCTTCTATTTCCCATTTCTTTGGGAGGCCGGGAACCGAACTTAGGTGGGTGGGCAACTTGCTCCAAATTGCAAAACTAAATCTTGTCATACAGGTGTGAAAAGCTTATTTTTCCTTTGGATAAAGCTAATTACCAAACATAGATGGTCACTCCTAATGAGGAGTGAATTTAGGATGAACTATATGTGGCAAATGACACTGTTGAGTCCTTTAAACTGAGGACTAGTTATTATGGATTTTGAGAGTGTGTATGTAATGGCCTGTACCTGCTTGGTGTTTTATATAAAAGGGTGAGATTTTTTTCTGTCTTTGCTATCCCTTAGTGGATTGCCTGCAATGTACATCGCATTCCTGCTTAACGTTGACTCAACAATAAAATTGTTTTCTTCTACTTTTGTAAAAAATTCTAGGTTATAAGGAGATTTTATTTTTAATTATATTTCCCCAACAAAACTCAACTCTTAGTTAATTTTGGATAACAGATAAACTGAATTTTTATTATAAGTTAGGTCTGAAATATTGCACATACTGTTCAGTTACATGAAATTAAAATTTAACTGGGTGTCCTGTATTTCTATTTGATAAATCTAGCAAATGCTTCTCCTCCTCACCAAGGGACATCTGGCAAGTATAAAGTCATTTTCAGTTGTCACAGTTGGATGCTACTGGTGTCTACAGGGTAGAGACCAGAGAGATGCTATGAAACATCTTACAGTTCATGGGACAGCCCTATAACAAAAACTATCTGGCCTGGAATGTCAATAGTGTGATGGTTAAAAAACCCAAATGTAGGTCCACCTGATTTCAGTGCAGTAGTGGTAGAAAAGTCCATACACCCTATAAATTTCCCTCATCAAGGGGCTACCAGGAAGTCAGAGACTCAAGGCTGTCTGCAAAACCAGCATGCTACTCAGCCCTAGCAGAGGCACAAGTCACATGTGTGAAGAAATTAAAGCCCCTGAGGGCAACAATCTATCAGTGGCAGAAAGAGTTGGTGGATAAGTGCCACAACCTCCCCATCCTTCAGGGGACCCCTTCTGAGGGATTTCCTGCACAGTTTATCAGGATCCTCTAGACAATTGAGCCCTGGTAATTATCACATCCTTTAACCAATTTCTTTCTCTTTTTCATTTCATTCTACCCACACCCTCATTTCTGCTTCCTAAAAATCACTTCCCAAATAAATGATCTACATCCAAAATATTTTCTCTGCTCTGATTTTGGAGGTCCCCTAATAAAAGATATTTCAAGTCAAATAGAAAGTTTCCTCCTCTGAACATCACATCCAGAGCAAACTTACCCTGAAGTGCTGTGCTGTTAATTCTTTATTGTGGAAGGGGACAGGGTAGTGAGCTGTTTGCAGATCCTTCAGAGCTGCAGAAAGTTTACCTTTGTCTTTGAAATAAGCAATCACATTCCCAACAGCTTTCAGAATTGTCAGAGCCTGCTCTGTAAATCGGTAGCTCTCCTGTGAAGACAGAGCATAGCAGACGTCCTCCTTTGGGTGAAGTGTAATAAAGTTTACAAAATTTAATTTCTGTGAAAATACTAAACCTCTGCTCTATGGTTAACTCAACAGTTACTTACGGAGGACTGACTTGATCAAAGCATTTTCCCAGGTGCTGTGGCCTCGGAGATATAAAACAAGGACTGCCATTCCCATCTGGGTGGGAACGTGGGGTGGGGGGAACACCTACTTCGTACTGGGGGTTGGAGAACATTTCCCCAGAGGACTGATCTCCAGACTTAGTTCTGACAGATGTCTAGGATCAGTCTGACAAGAACTCTGTGGGAATTGAGGACTGTGGAGCAGAGAAGATTTGAGGGAGCAGGATGTAGAGATACAAAAGACCAGAGGGTACACTGGCACGGGCTGCTGACTCCCTCCTGCTGTCAACGCTGAGGAAACAATAAAAGCAAGAAGGAAATGGGGATTTCAGGAGGTGAGCAATTTTTAAAAAGCCCGAGAAACCCTTGAAGTGTCTGAAGACTATCTCGGTTGGCGGGTAGTGGGTAGTGGTGGAGTTGCCCAGAGGAGCAGCTGGTGCTTGGAGGCAGCATGAAGTTGGAGGAAAACCTGGTGAAGTCTGTCTTTGCCTCGTCCCTAGGGGGCGCCCTGGTGCGACTGTTGCTGCTGGGTTCCCTGCAGGCAGTTTGAGGAATGGACGGCACATATGCCCTGCTGGGGCGAGAAGCTGATGGCAACAGATGCAACTGCCTTGCCACCTTAATGTATTTACTTCTCCATTACCTCCCCCAAGTCCTCCCAAAGCCTAGGGAAAGCCTCATCTCAGTGGTTCATCTCCCTAATTTGAATCATGAGCAGAAATGTTGTTTGGTCACGGGGGCAGCATTGGGAGTGATCAGTAATGGCTCTAAAGAGCTTGAGTATCTCTGCTCTTGGGCCACTCTCTGTCCTCTTTTGCTTCTTCATTAAGATCAAAGACCAACGGGGCTTGAACTTGAACCACAATAAGTTTTACAAGATAGAGGAGTGATATCTCCAGGGAAATATGAGCTCATAGACCAAAATAAGTAAACACCTGGGGAGTTAAATCATCTAAAGCAAGAAAACTGGATAATGTATACCATCTAAAACAGCCTTATTTTTTTAAAAAAAGACAAGAATTTGAAAAAAGCAGAATAAACAAAGTAAGAGAAATAAAGCACGTCTGCTTAGGAGGTAGGCTTGCTGATCTTTCTTCTGTGCCTATTGAGCAGGAGGGAACAGAAATAGTGAGAGATGGAGCAGCAAATAGAGAGACAGCCAGGGGAAGCCTTGCTCAGCCACTGTCTAGATGGGTAGGAATGCATGAGTGGGGCACGTCTGGGCATGAGACATAGTGTAAGGTCTGGAGCCGACTTGTTGCTACAAGATTTGCTGGCTGCCTTAGAGAATCCATCAATACAAGGTCATGCCACTTGGAGTTATTTTTTGTGTTTGTTGTTTGCTTGTTTGCCTTTGGTGAGAAGGGGATACAGCTGAGGAAGTCAGGAATTATGCAGCAGGAAGGTCATATGCAAATCTTCCCCCAAATGCACATCTAAAACCAAGAGGAGACCTCAGAGCAGATGCTGGCCTCTTCCTTTAGACCCCGTCAGAGTGGAGGAGCAAGAGAAACCAAAAGAGGCCAAGAAGAGAGAGGAGATGAAGGGGAAGTGATGGAACCTCCCACAGGCCACCCTTTACCCCTGAATCCCAGAGACACACACACCAAATTAGACCAAGGAAGGGACGAAAGGAGAAAAAGAAATCAAAACTTTAAACTGTACTGAAAAGGACTGTACCTCAAAGGATAAATAGTTCCATGAGATCTACCTGATATCTTAATAGATGTAAACAGAGATTCCACAGAGTAGAGGTGAAGGCGGTTGTTGGAGAAGAGAAATTTTATTTGCATCCCTACAGAGTTTAGACCGTTCATTTTACAGGGTGCATTTGAAAATTTCCTGCAGAATATACTTAATAGTTTTAAAAGGTTAAATAAAAATGGGTAAGTCGAATAAAAAATAGAAATAAGATTTAGTTCAAAATCTTTGAAAATAAAACACACACAAAAACATGGTTGCTAAAATATTTACCGGCTCAAAGTAGGGCAGCACGACATCTTCATCCCCAATGACAAAAGTCACCATGCTGCAGATGTGTATGGAATGTCCCACTGGGGAATAAGCAGTGAAGAGCAGCATGTGCCTGCTAAAGACAATGGGCACCGTATGAGGACCAAGTGCTTCCTTGGTTGCAGTATTTCCCTCTTTTAATTGCTTGACAAAAGTTTGGAACTCAAACTATGTCAAAGGTTAGCAAAGAGTTGAATTTTTTAACACAGATGGAATAAAGACCTTTGAATTTTTACTCCAAAAGAACTCTGAGAGATCATGGAATCTATATTTTACTAATTACATAGGGTAAAAATAGTCAGGCTAAATGACAAACTTGCACTTTCTGCAGATACCTCCCACACACTGCACTCGCATGGAAAGACTGTCTGGATGTTTCCCTAACAACAGCAGTAATCTTGTGACTGTCGGGCTTTGAAGACTTCATAGTCTTTTTCTCACAAATGCACCATTTCAGATATGTTAACTGTGTCTCTCCTACCAGGTTACAGTATCATTGAGAGCATTTTCCCGCAGTTAATGAGTATTTAGAACATGTCCAAAACATATATGTTGATATGTTTCTCCTGGGGGGGGGGAAGCGTGGACATAAGAGAATTTTTCATTAATTTCCTGTCCTTGGTTGTCTCGATGAATGACCACTTGGACAGAGTGACTTGGTTTCTGGGAGAATCTCTCCATGCCAAAGTGTTTAGTTTATGCTTGTGAGAAATGTTGAAGTTTTAAGATTTATTATTTTCTAGAAATACTGAATGCTTACCATACATTATTTTAACATTTGAAATTGTTGCTCAGGCTTTGCTTTTGCACAAGAGCCATAGCTTCTCCTTGAGCACTAGAATTAGCATGATTGACCTTAGGGAAAAAATCCAGTGAAAATATTTATTTTATCTAAAATATGAATTTTACTCATCAAAATAAAAATAAATTGATTACACATATTTTCCTTAAAATGGAAACTGTAATGTGTTTAATCAGCTTTATCTTAATTAAACATAATACCTACAAAATTAATAACATGTGAAACTATAGGTTGGTAGGGGAAAATGCTATATTTCTCAATCTGTGTTTAAATGAAATCAAAGTTCTTGCTAGAGGATATAATAAGATTTATGAGAAAAAGGATTCTTTAATAAATTAATTTTAGAAAATGCTAGGTTAAACAAGTTTAAACAGTATTGTTTACTAAAGATATTCCCAGAATCTTCAACAATTATGAATCTTCCAAAAGGGTATTCAGTGCACAGCACTTTTCAGTTTGTTTGTTCATGAAATTATTTTTCTCAAGAATCATAATAAGTGGACCTGTGCCTTATGAAATCAATTCAGAAAACAATATCCTAGAGTTCACATGGTTTGCTTCTTAATAATCAACAGTTTACAAGTCTTCAAAAAATTCTTAATATGGAAAAATGAAGTCACTCCATACCCAACAGGAAGGCGAACCATTGTAGCCTTGGTAGCATATGTATGTATCTTCAGAACAAGATTGCGGGACTTGAGAGATTTCCAAGAAAACGTCTCAGCTATTAGGAGGCCAGGCTCTACAGCAGGGCTATCTTTGGTCAAGGCTGTAGGATAAGTGAAAAAATATTGAAATTTGATTGTGAAAGTATAGTTGGCCTTCACTCATATTGCTTTGTATCCAGTAATAATAATAACAATAAGGATTAGAGATATTCTGAAAATGTTCATAAAATATTTGAAATTACACCAGTTAAATAATTATTGAAAATAATACTCAAGGTCCAGCCCCGTGGTGCACTCAAGAGAGTGTGGTGCTTGGGTGCGCAGCGGAGCTCCACCGTGGGTTTGGATCCTATATAGGGATGACTGGTGCGCTCACTGGCTGAGCGTGGTGCCGACGACAACAAGCCAAGGGTTGCGATCCCCTTACCGGTCACAAAAAAAGACCAAAAAGAAAATAATACTCAAATGAAACCCAGATCCTCCTCTCTGTCCCCTCAGGTGAAGTAGCCAGGAATGGGAAAATTTGGAAAAAGAGGACAGACAGGTATATGTCATTTGTAGTATATGATCACGTCTATTATCTCTATGGTGCTAATTACTTTATCCTTCTAGATGCAATTTTAAGAGAAGGAAGCACATCATATCTGGGAAAGTAAGAGATTTCTCTAAGATGGTGTCAAAGCAAGTCACAATATCCCATTGCTTATCTAAACATCTATCTTTGATTCTCAGAGTCTTTGACTTTACATATAAATAGCAAATGATTAACAAAAATTTAATTAATTAATTATTTTATTTATTTAATTTATTTTCTTTTTAAAAGATGACCGGTAAGGGGATCTTAACACTTGACTTGGTGTTGTCAGCACCATGCTCACCCAGTGAGCAAACTGGCCATCCCTATATGGGATCCGAACCCATGGCCTTGGCGTTATCAGCACCGCACTCTCCTGAATGAGCCACAGGCCGGCCCGCCAAAATTTAATTTTAATATCAAGTTTTCCTCTGAAATAAATAGTACGGAATATTCTTTATCAATGACTAAGGGCAAAACACTTTTTGCCCTATTTCCAGAAAACACTAGAGCTGAGGACATAAGACCACAACATGACCTGAAACACCTTTGCACATATAGAATTTAAATGTTCTAGGACATGGTGTGGGTACTGTCTTGGTAGACATACTAAAATAAACATCACTAAACTTTTGAAGGTTTATTATACAACATGTAATTTTTGGCCAACTGCTGTACGCTAGACACCATTCAAAACGTTGGGGATACCTTGGTGAAAAAGTCCCTGTCCTCAATGTTGGCAAAACACTCAATATTAAGCATTCAGCACATATTTATTGGTTTCCTACAGTGCCAGGGTCTGTTAATTTGAGCTAAAGATAAATGCTTTAACAAAACAGGCTAAAGAATGAAAGAACAATGCTTTGTGTGTGTGCATGTGTGTGCAAGGCTTAGCCTTGCAGAGGAGCAAGGAGCAGAGACAGATTATCTGTTAGAACCAGAGGGAAGGCAGACGAGAGCTTGAGAGAGTTCATCGTGTAAGGGTGAGGTGGGTCATTTCTAATTTCTTCTGTCTCTTCAGTAAAATCAGCAGGAAGATCATCAGCTGAAAATAAGTGTGCATGAGTGGGTGTTGAAAATTTGAAGGTGTGAAGTAGCCGTCCACGAGAATGACACTGGGCGAATGAATGAACTAGAGAAATGGTGGCAGTGCTTACGGGCCTTGATGAGATTTGTGCTCCTCCATTTAATGGGGCTATGCAGGATTTTTTTTTTTCCCCCTCTCCAGTCACATTTAGCTGCTCCGTTGCAATTACATGTTAGGAGCAGAATTGAGTCTAACCAATATTGGAATTTTTCCAGGAAATTTTTACTTTCCTGGAAAAATAACTGTCCCTGGCATCTTATGAGATGGTAAGAAGGGCAAAGTATTGAGGGCATATGCAAGGATATAGTTATAGTCATGGACCATAGAAACTATGCTGGAAATGGGAGAAGAATTTAAAAAACAAAACATGAAAAGAATGATGGACAGAGAAAGAGTGGTAGGGTCAATGGATGGAGGTCCCAGTGGGGTCAAAAATTGTAGGAGTGGGAGTTCTAGAAAGAATGAACTGGAGAGTCAGGGGGTGGTGAAATTGAGATGTCTCAGATGATGCGTTAGTTGGTAAGGATCAGGTCTACAGTGTGTTCATGGAAGCAGGGAGCCAAGGTGGGATAGAGGAAAAGGTCATTGGAATTGGCATATCAAAAAAGAAAGAGCTCATGTTTTTCAGTAGATTTGAGACAATCAAGAGTGATGCCATGTACAGAAAAGGAAAACAGAACAAGGGCTGCCAAAGAGGGGAACAAGTGACTGCAACCAGGAGAGGTGAAGATGGCAAGTGGGAGCGCAACCCTTGATACCTGGGGAGTAGGAGCTTCAGAGGAAACAGCACAGGTGGTCCTGTGTGACTCTTGAGGAACTCCGGTAAGGAAAGAGCTTCCTTCTTCCATGAACTAAAAATCTGACCATTGCATGATTCCCAGCATGAATGTGATCTGAGCTTTAAGACTATCATTTTCTCAGAGCCTTCTTACCTCCAGACTCACCCCAGCGTACCAATGCAGAAAAGCAAACAAAGAGCTCGATAGGTTTTAGACTATCCACAAATAGATGGTAGAGCACACGTTCTTCTGAGAACTGCAAGAAATAGACCATTACTGTACTTAATGCCAGTCCATTAGTGCTATTATTGTCCACTTCTAATGATAATAGTACAATACCTAACATTTACAGAAAACTTACTATGTTTTAGGCACCATAATAAGTATGGGTTTAATAATGTGAAGAAAATCAGACCGGGAGAATTTGGGGAATAGTCTATGGTAGCTGGATGTGCAGTGGCTGTGTGACTGGCCCCACATAAGAGATACACAACACTCCTCTTTGTGAGAAAAGAAAATAGGTAAGCTTGTTTCAGAAATGAAAAGAGAGGAGTGGACCCCAACTGAGTGGTGCTCAGAGAATGGTTCCCTCTGGGCAGGGAGGCCATGGAGTAACTTTGGCAGAGAATGGGGATATATTAAGGTATTTCACAGGATGGTGTGTGGCATAAACCCCCTCCTCCTTTCTACAAAATCTTCATAAATATACGCATTGCTTGCCAATGCACAAGACTGTGGAGTTTTGTTTTGCAGATACAATAAAGTGCTAAGTAAAACCAGAACGTCCCTTAAAAGACAACCACACACAGATTACATATATGCGATTTCAATTCATCCTATATAACTGGAACAGAGAGGATAAGTGATTTGTCAAAGGTCACAGAGCTTGTAAGTAGCAAAGCTGAGATTCAAAAGTAGGTATTATCTATTTTTATACCTTATATATTTTTATATACTTATATACTTTCATAATAGGTATTCTTCACTATTGTGTTATAATCACCTCTCAAATTCTCAGTGCTTCAA
>NW_007730083.1:140396-180185 GCF_000696425.1 Galeopterus variegatus | reverse complement strand
TGGTAAGCTTGTTTCAGAAATGAAAAGAGAGGAGTGGACCCCAACTGAGTGGTGCTCAGAGAATGGTTCCCTCTGGGCAGGGAGGCCATGGAGTAACTTTGGCAGAGAATGGGGATATATTAAGGTATTTCACAGGATGGTGTGTGGCATAAACCCCCTCCTCCTTTCTACAAAATCTTCATAAATATACGCATTGCTTGCCAATGCACAAGACTGTGGAGTTTTGTTTTGCAGATACAATAAAGTGCTAAGTAAAACCAGAACGTCCCTTAAAAGACAACCACACACAGATTACATATATGCGATTTCAATTCATCCTATATAACTGGAACAGAGAGGATAAGTGATTTGTCAAAGGTCACAGAGCTTGTAAGTAGCAAAGCTGAGATTCAAAAGTAGGTATTATCTATTTTTATACCTTATATATTTTTATATACTTATATACGTAGCAAAGCTGAGATTCAAAAGTAGGTATTATCTATTTTTATACCTTATATATTTTTATATTTTTATATACTTATATATTTTCATAATAGGTATTCTTCACTATTGTGTTATAATCACCTCTCAAATTCTCAGTGCTTCAATATAATTTTGACTGATGATATGTGGTAAATGTGTTCAGTAAATTGAATTGTTGCTATACTTTAAAAGCTTTTCATATTATTTCACCACAATATTTAAATAACCAGTTGATATATGAAAGAAAAATCTCTAGTAATTCTGGGACAAAGAAAACCTCGTTATTCAATAAGGTATAACAAGACTGCTAGAAAGGCTTGATACAATGCAACAATGTTTTGAATTATTGCTTCCCTCAATATTTTCCATTAGTTATCATTTGGCCGTTTATTTCATTTGTTTCCTCTCAGCTGTAACATGTTGGTGGTGTAGAGAGTCATTCAGATAGTCACTACCTAAAACTGTGAAGGACTCCTGGATTTGCCAGCCCAGCATGCAAACCCAAGGAGGAGTTTCTGCACTGACCTCATTTGTTGTCATATTTAAAGGTCTGAGACTGGGGGCACAGGGTGGTGCCAAAGTCCACACAGAGGGACTCTGCCCTGGTGCCAGCATATGGCACCTTTGAAAGGCCCCTGCTCCATGCTCACACTGAGCATCAGTGGAACAGCTCAGAATGATCCCACCCTCCCCAGCCCCAGTCACTATGGCAGACCAACCAGCTACAGAGCACATTTTGAGGAATGCTGAAAAGGTTTTCTCTGCCTGCATTTTCATCTGTTACAAGTGCAGTGGGATTATCTTTAGGGGCTTGTATGACTTTGTCCTAAGACAAAAAAACATGCAAGTTTTAGTACAATTTAGTTTGCCAGAATGTGCTTCATTGTTTTCTCTAAAATTCCACTTAGTGTGAGGTTTGTTAATTAATATGTCCAACCATTTTTTATCGAGTTCCTACCTTATGCCAGGAATGGTCTTCCAATAGTAAACAAAAGGGCACAGTTCTTATAAAGATGCTAACATCAAGTAGGAGGCAGAGAGGGCAGAGGGGAGCAATCTGGCATCTGGGACAGTGGGAGGTGATTGCTTGACTAGACTCAGCACAGAGAGCCACTCAACCTAGACTCCATGGCCAGAGAAGGAGCCCAGCAGAGCCAAGGACTTGTGTGCTGTGCTGAAGGACTTCTAGGCATTAGCTGGATGAAGGAAAAAAGGAAGAAAAAGAAAAATCTCCAAGCAGAGAGAAGAAAGAAGAACATGTGCAAAAGAAACAAAAAAACAAGAAACACCAAAAATACCCCCCCAAAACAAAACAGACATAGTGATGAAAAAGTTCTATGCTTGAACTGTGCACTATTCAAAAAATACTATTTGGAACTAAATATAATGGGTTTATTTGTGCATCTCCATTTATTCATAAATCCAATTTTCTTGATGTGAATTTATATAACAACACAGCTCAGGATTAAACTCTACAACATAGTCAGATGGATCACATCTGGGGACACAAACTAGCAGAATTTTGCTTATTGTCCGGACAAGAGATTAGTACAAGACTGAAAATTAAATTTTTAAATATAATTATGTGACAAGTTTAGAAATGCTTGAGAAATTTGGAGGAATGTGTTTACTAGTGTGATTCTACCAAAAATTTAAGTATAAAAAAGAAAAGAGAAGAGATCATAATATATTTACCTTAAATTCTGTTTTTTGAAAGTTAAGGCAGTATGAACTTGGCTTGTGGAAAATATATATATTCCTGAAAAAAAAATAATTTGTAACAGGTTATTGTCACTATATGCAAAGACTACCATGTTAAGTTTCTTAGGATCAAATAATTTTAGGCAGAAAGTTAAAAGAAATAACAACTGTATTGAGTTAGTTGCCCTAAAGGGATAAAAATGATCTCAGTGAATAAATTGTCTTCATTTTAATTAAAAAACAAGCCTTTGAGGAAAACCTGAAACTGGAATGAGATTGATTTAGCTATTGGTGCTATTTGGATAATGAATTTATCCATTTTTTTCTTCTAAAACTTTTATTTGATATTATACCAACATCAGGCTAAAATTAGCTTAACTCTTTGAAGGATAGCTAAAAATTAATAGGCTATATAACCATTGTATTAAATACACAGAAGCATATCCTGATGTGAATTTGAATAATAATGCAGCTCAGAATTTAAACACTGCAACATAGTCAGATGGATAAAATTTGGATACGTACTGAAAGCATACACAGAAGTCTTCAAAATCTACCCATATTTCCTTAGAAATACCGTTATTGATTATTGCAAGTTCTTCCTGTGATTTTTCCTGTGTTGCTGTTGGGCTGACCAAATCTCTTTCCAAGCTAAATCCATCAGTTTGATGGAAGTCACTCAATCCAGAGTCTATTTGTTCATCTGTGCACAGTAGAACACAAACATGTCAAACATATCTTCTGTTGTTAAATAATAAGCTATTAACATATTGAAAATTATAGAGAGGAGTTCAAATATCAAAGTCCATTTTGGGGGAAACATTTACTGATATAATCACTTACATGCAAGCCTCAAATTTAGGGCGGTCTATACAGAAACACATTTCATACAGTTAGGAGAATTTAATCGTAACTTCTATGCATACTACAGTATTCAGAAATTTTGAAATCACTGTGATAAATGTGTGTACACATTCTTTAGAGAGTGTGACATCACAACAAAAATTACTAGCTCATGTACTTAGAATCTGCTATAGACAGACATATTTATATAAGATGGTTCACACGACAGAAGGGGAAATAAAAACCTGAAAATTCTAAATGTGCTCCAGTAAGCCATTTAATTGCTCAACACAGTTGGTAATTGTGTAGCTTTATTTTATATTTATCAAGAAATGTCATAAAATTTCATGCAGACTTCTTGAACCAAAACTATATATATACTCATGCCACACTACCTTTTTTTTGAATTATAGTCTTGGCCTAGTGTTTGTTTTGGAAGTGAGGAATTTGGAACGGTTTCATTTTTTTGATCACAATGCGCATTCATTAAAACACATGAACTTTACACATGGGTCCCTAATCAGATCCTCTTTTATTTTTATTTTTAGCTTGAATTTAACAGTCACATTATCTATTCTTTTGCTTAGCTCAGAGCAGATTAGACTCAATAAATCAGAGGAGACATTGAAGAGAGCCAGAAGGGAGAGCTAAAAGCTGTCAAGAAGCAGAGACTCAGGTGTGTCGTGATGTCCACTGGAAAAAAAAAATTATGAGAATATTATTAATTTACCTTTTGCAGGTATAACTGAAGTAGTATTACCCTGTAAATTGAAAAGAACACATTAAAAAAAAACTTTAAATTCAACAAAACATTATAACTATCTAAAGATCAAAGTTTTTAAGAGGTAATACATTTTTTAAATTCAAAAAATGGATTTCTTGAAAAATGTTAAAACATACAGTAAAATAAGGAATTTATTTCTAACATTAAAACTCAATAGACATGAATTTAATTAAATAATTGGCTGAGGGGTTAAGTTTGTAACATTAAAACATGGAATATGTAAATTTATTAAATGATTTAATCTGATAACAAAATTAAAACAATATTATCCCTAAGTAGACATACTACATGAGGTACCTGTCATTAATAACAGATAAATTATGATTGGCAATTAATATAAAGAACCTAGAAAGCCTAGTTTCAATTACAAAAATGATTTCTGAAAATTTTAACAGGGAAATTAAGGGTGAATTTACGTATACAAATCTGTTTTCTCTGGAACACAATTAAAATAAGTGTAAATGATCAAATGGTATAAACTAATACAGGCTGATTATGGGTGATGTCAACAATATTTTGGATGATACAAAGTGTATAGAGGAGACAGCAGAGTAGAGATAACTGAATACCAAGTGCTAGTGTGAAGCAAGCCTACCCATCCTTAGGATCCCAGAAATAATTAGCAGGCATATGAGGAATGAGGTGTGGGCTGAAAACATGGAAATGGGTTTAATGTCTACATAAGGAACTCCCATGTTCTTCCTAATTCCTTTTGGTTTAGCATCTAGCCTTATTCTGCCTAATCAGGACACTAAAAATTGCTTCAAGGGATAAATTAAGTGAGAAGTCTCTAGATCTGAATTCAGGTACTGTGGAAAGCAGGAAAGGCTACTGTACAGACAGGAGAGAAATTAAGTGAAAGTCCACATGCAGAATATTGCAATTCCCAGCTCAGTAACCCTACCCCTGGAGGAAGATCAGAGAACTGCTAACTGGAGAAACCGACCAGAATCAGGGAAAAAGCCCAGTGACACTGACTTTTGGAGACAGCACCACCTCCAAATGAACCAACTCATCCCCAAGTATCCTAAGTTAAAAGCATCAGTTAATAAGCTCTAGCTATGCCATAAAGCTGCTTAATCAGCAGCACGTTAGTTCCTTACATTTATACATAGAACAAAGTACCACCAGACAATTGAGAAAAGATCCTTATATGAAAGAAAGAAACTAATGGGTGTGGGTGGAGAGATTCAGAAAAAAATGAAACAATAACATAGGGAGCATTTTTTTTCTTTTTGTCTTTTTTACTGACCGGTAACGGGATCGCAACCCTCAGTGTCGCGTCTGTACTGTATAGGGAGCATTTTTTTTCTTTTTGTCTTTTTTACTGACCGGTAACGGGATCGCAACCCTCGGTGTCGCGTCTGTACTGTGCTCAGCCAGTGAGCGGGAACCGGTCTGTATGTGGGATCCGAACCCTCGGCGGGAGCGCCGCCACGCTCCCAAGCGGCGCACTCTCCAGTGCACCACCGGGCCGGCCCTAGGGAGCATTTTTTTAAAAATTAGTAATATTAGAAATATAAGAGAATATTTGCCTATCAAATAAGAAATTTCTACCAAAATTAAGAAAGAATAAGAGAGAGCTCTTAGAAACTAGAAATAGGATGAGTGAAATAAACTTAATAGAAAGTTTAGATAGTAAAGTTGATACAAAAGACAAAGAGACAAACTATAAACTCTTAGGAGAAAACATAGGAGGAAGCTTGATGACACTGGATTTGGCAATAATTTCTTGGATATGACACCAAAAACATAGGCAACAAAAGTAAAAATAGATAGATTGAGCATCAATATAAAGAAAACTGATGTGCATCAAAGGATACAGCCAACAGAATGAAAATGTAACCTACAGAATGAGAGAAAATATGAGCAAATAATTTATCTGATAATATGTAAATATCATTAATATTTAAAGAACAATTTTTTTAGTATTAGAAAGTGGAGACTAACAGACGAGAAATCTATTAAGGAGAATGAATACACTTTAACATTTTTAAATTCTTTTTAAAAAAAATTCTAAACTATTGCATTATTATGAATAAGCAAAACCACATAACCCCAGACTTCAGGCCCACTCTAGCCTTAGGCACCAGGTGGACACCTGTGGACACAGACTCCAGGCTTGCCCAGTGCCAGTTCAGTTCCTGTGGCCCCACCTTTTATGCTAGCCCCTCATGGAAAGGGCTTACTTATGCTCCGCAAACTCAGGGTCCAAGCCAATCCCAGTAGAACTCAGTGTTGGGCCAATCCCTATAGACCCAAGCTCAAGGACAATCCCTATGGATCCAGGTTCCGGAACAGCACCTGAAACCTACATCCAGGTCAGGCCTGTGGACCTAGCTTCCAGGCCAACAACTCTGCACTTAGCCTTCAGGCTGGCCTCCACAGACCAAGGCTCTAAGCCAGGTCCCATGGTCCAAGACTCCACTAGATCTAGGGTTCAGGACATCCTAGTAGTCCCAGTGCCAAGGTGACCCACACAGATCAAGGCTCCAGGTCCATTTCCAGCATCAGTGCAGGACTAGCTCTTAGGGACTTAGGCTCCAAGTTTATCCGTGTGGACCCAGGTACCAGGCCCATCCCCAAACCAGGTCAGCCCCTATGAACCCAGACTTCAGGCTAGCCCCCATGGATACAGATTCCAGGCCCAGTCCTGCAGATTCAGGTGCTAGGCCCACCCACCTCATGACCCTGTCACTAGGCCAGCCTGCCCAAGAAATGCAACAGCAAGAGTGCCCATGGACCACACCAAATGAGCTTACAGAACTTCTAGATGAAGAGGTGAAGGGATTTCTCAGACAAAGGCAGTCTGCAAAGACCAAAATAAATCCCTTCAAATGTGTAGGCATCAGTGTGTAGCCACAGGAATCAAGGACAATCAGGGAAACATGACCCCAAAAGGGGAACAAAATAAAGCATCAGTAACTAACCCTTAAAAAAATGGAGATTTATAATCTGCCTCACAAATAATTCAAAATAATTAAGAAAATTCATGAACTTAAAAAAATATAAAAAAAGAAAAAACCCACATATACATAACCAATCCAACAATATCAAGGAAACAATAAATATCCAAAAGAAAAAAATTTAAAAGAGATTAAAATTATATATAAAAAGATCCAACAAATTCTGGAGTCAAAAGCTACAATAAAAAAAAATGAAATGAAAAATGCAATGGAAATGTCAACAGAGAATTGACCAAGTAGAAGAAAGAGTCTGTAAACTCAAAGACAGGATATTTGTAAATATACAGTCAGAGTAGAAAACAAAGATTAAGAAGAAATGAAGTAATCCTATAAGATTTATGGAATGGCATTAGAAAAGTAAATATTGGGGCCGACCCCGTGGCACACTCGGGAGAGTGTGGTGCTGGGAGCGCAGCAGCGCTCCCGCCGCTGGTTTGGATCCTATATAGGGATGGCTGGTGCGCTCACTGGCTGAGCGTGGTGCGGACGACACCACACCAAGGGTTGCAATCCCCTTACCGGTCATAAAAAAAAAAAAGACATAAAAAAAAGAAACGTAAATATTGGAGTGATAGAAGCTCAAAAATAAGAAGAGACAAAGGGTAGAAACTTATTTAAAAAATAATAGCAGAAAACTTTCCAAATCTGAAGAAATTTATAAATATCTAAATACAGGCAGGTCGAAGGTCTCCAATCTATTTTAATACAAATAAGTCTACAACAAAACATACAGTTTAACTGTCAAAAATTAAAGACAAAGAGAATTCTTAAAGTAGCAAGAGAAAAAAAACAAATAACATATTAAGAAAGTTACAATGAGGCTAGCAGCACACTTCTCAGTGGAAAACTTATAGACCAGGAGAGAGTAGAATTATATATTCAAAATTCTGAAGGAAAAAACACCCTGTTTATCAAAAATACTGAACTCAGGAAACATGTCCTTCAGAACCCAAGGAGAGATAAAGACTTTCCCAGATGAACAAAAGCTAAGAAAGTTCATTGCTATCAGAACTGTCTTCAGAAAAATGCTAAAGGGAATTCTTGAAGCTGAAAGACAAGGAGACTAATTAGTAACACAAAAACATATAAAAGTATAAAACTCACTGGTAAAAGTATGCACACCATCAAATTCTGAATATTCCAATACTGAAACAGTGTATAAAAATTACCTGTATCTTTAGTATGAAGGTAAAAGACAAAACTATTTAAAATGATAATAGCATAATAGCTACAATGACTTGTTAGGAGATATATAATACAAAAAGATACAAATTTAATATACCAAAAACATAAAATATGTGTGGGGTGGAGTTAAAGTATAGTTTTTATATGTAATCAAAAGTATAGTTTTGTATGTCAAGTTGTTATCACCTTAAAATAGTCTGTTATACCTATAAAATATTTTATGTAAGCCTCATCTATAGCTACCAAGCAAAAAATTATAGTAGACATATAAAAGATAAAAAGTAATGAATCAAAGCATACCACTAAAGAAAATCACCTAAATACAAAGAAATACAGTGAAAGAGAAAATAAGGAACAAAGGATATACGAAAACCAGAAAACAATGAACAAAATAACAGTAGTGCTTGCCTATAAATAATTACCTTGAATGTAAATGGTTTAAGCAGAATAATAATAATAATAATAATAATAATAAAAGACCCAACTGTATACAGCCTATAAGAGACTCACTTCACCATTAAATACACACATAGACTGAAAGTAAAAGGATGGAGAAATTATTCTATGAAAATGGAAACCAAAAGGTAGCTATATTTATAGCAGATAAAATAAGTTTTGACTTAGTCAAAAACTGTTATAGAAGAGTCAATTTAGCAATATAACAATTTAGGATATAGCAATTATAAATATATATGCACCCAGTGTTGGAGCACATAAATTAATAGATCTGAAGGGAGATATAGACTGTGATGCAATAATCGCAGGAGACATCAAAACCCCACTTTCAGCATGAACAGATCATCCAGACAGAAAATCAGAAGGGAAACATTGATCTTAAACTATGCTTTAAACCCAGTGGACCTAGCCAACATGTACAAAACATTCCATCCATCTAGCACCAGCAGAACACATGTTCTTCTCAAGCTCACATGAAACATTCTCCAGAGTAGATTGTATGTCAAGCCACAAACCCAGTCTTAAAATATCTTAAAAGGTCAAATTTATGTCAAGTATCTTTTCTTACCACAGTGTTATAAAACTAGAAATCAAAAACAGGAGAAATTTTTAAAAATTCACAAGTACATGGATATTAAACTGCATGCTACTGAACAACCAACCAATGGATCAAAGAAGAAATTAAAAGGGAAATTAAACGAAAATTTTGTGACAAACAAAAATAAACACACAGCACACCCAAACTTCTGGTATGCAACAAAAGCAGTTCTAAGAGAATTTTATAGCAGTAAATGTCTAAATAAAAGAGAGAGAGAGAGGGAGATCTCATATAAACAACCTAATGTTAATCCTCAAGAAACTAGAAAAAGAAGAACAAACGAAGCCCCAAGTTAGTAGAAGGCAAAGGTAAGAGGAAAAATAAATGAAATAGAGAATAGAAAAACAATAGAAGAGATCAATGAAATTAAGAGTTGTTTTTTTTTTTGAACAGATGAATAAAATTGACAAATCTTTAACCTGACTAATTGAGGGGAAGAAAAGAGAATATTTAATTAAATACAGTTAGACATGAAAGAGGAGACATTATAACTGATACCATAGAAATGCAAAGAATGATGAGACTACTATGAACAATTATATGGCAAAAATATTTTTAAAATGGGGCCGGCCTGGTGGTGCACTGGATAGTGCGCCGCTTGGGAAGTAACTTACTGTACTAGGCCACCATTATCCTGATACAAAGCCAGACGAGGTCACTTTAAGAGAAGAAAATTTCAGGCCAATATCCCTGATGAACATAGATATAAAAATCGTCAACAAAATACTTGATACCTGAATTCAACAGTAGATTAAAAAGATCATTCATGATCAAGTGGGATTTTTCCCAGAGATGCAAGGACAGTTTAACATATGTAAAGCAAAAAAGATGGTACATCACATTAAGAGAAAGAAGAAGAAAAAAAACAAACAAACAAGTAATCATCTCAATAGATGCAGAAAAAGCATTTAACAAAGTTCAGCATCCTTTCATAAGAATAACTTTCAACAGACAAGGTATAGAAGGTATGTACAGGCAAACCTTAGCAATATTGCATATTTGGCTCCAGATCACCCCCAATAAAACGAATATTTCAATAAAGCAAGTCACACAAATATTTTGCATCCCAATGCAAATAAAAGTTATGTTTACACTACACTATAGTCTATTAAACGTGCAAGAGTATTATGTCTAAAAAAACAATGTACATACCTTAATTATAAAATACTTCATTGCAAAAAAAAAAAAAAAAAAAAAAAAACTGCTGACAGTCACCTGAGTCTTCAGTGAGTCATAATATTTTTTTTCTGATGGAGGATCTTGCCTTGATGTTGATAGCTGACTGATAAGAGTGATGGCTGCTGAAGGTTAGGATGGCTGTGGTAATTTCTTAAAATAGGACAATAATGAAGTTTGCTTCATCAGTGGATTCTCCTTTCACAAAAGATTTCTCTGTAGCATGTGATGCTATTTGATAGCACATTTTACCTACAGTATAACTTCTTTCAGCATTGGAGCCAATCCTCTCAAACCCTGTTGCTGTTTTATTAACTAAGTTGATATTCTAAATCCTTTGCAATATTCTAAATTCTTTGTTGTCATTTCAACAGTGTTCACACCATCTTCACCAGCAGTAGATTCCACCGCAAGAAACCATTTTCTTATCTCATCCATAGGAAGCAAATCCTCATCCATTAAAGTTGTATCATGAGATTGCAGCAATTCAGTCATATCTGCAGGCTCCACTTCTAATTCAAGTTCTCTTGCTTATTTCTACCACGTCTGCAATTACTTCCTCCACCGAAGTCTTGAACCCTTCAATGTCATAAGGGTTTAAATCAACTTCTTCCAAACTCCAGTTAATGTTGATATTTTTACCTCTTCCCACGAATCATGATTGTTCTTAATGGCATCTAGAATGGTGAATCCTTTCCAGAAGGTTTTTTCAATTTACTTTGCTCAGATCTATCAGAGAAATCACTATATAAGGGTTTAAATCAACTTCTTCCAAACTCCAGTTAATGTTGATATTTTTACCTCTTCCCATGAATCATGATTGTTCTTAATGGCATCTAGAATGGTGAATCCTTTCCAGAAGGTTTTTTCAATTTACTTTGCTCAGATCTATCAGAGAAATCACTATATACAGCTGCTATAGTCTTATAAAATGTATTTCTTGAGTAACAAGATTTGAAAGTCAAAATTACTTCTTGATCCATGTGCTGCAGAATGGATGCTGTGTTAACAAGCATGAAATAAACATTAATTTCCTTCACATCTCCACCAGAGCTCTTGTTATGACTAGGTTCATTGTCAAAGAGCAGCGAAATTCTGAAAGAAATCTTTTTTTCTAGCAGAGATCTCAACAGTGGGCTTAAAATATTCAGTAAATTATGCTGTAAATAGGTGTGCTGTCATCTGACCTTTGTCGTTCCATTTATAGAGCACAAGCAGAGTAGATTTAGCATCATTCTTAAGAGCCCTAGCATTTTTAGTCACCAACTGCATTAGCCCATTACAAGAGAGCTAGCTTGTCTTTTGAAGGTTTGAAGCCAGGCTTTTGTTCTCTCTAGCTATAAAAGTAATAGATGGCATCTTCTTCCAATAGAAAGCTATTTCATCTACATCAAAATTTTGTAGTTTAGTGTAGCCAGCTTCATCAATTATCTCAGCTAGATCTTCCAGATAGCTTCTGCAGCTTCTACAACATCTCTTGCTGCTTCACCTTGCACTTTTATGTCTTAAAGATGGCTTCTATCCTTAAACCTCCTGAACCAACATCTGCTAGCTTCAACCTTTTCTTCTGCACCTTCCTTTCCTCTCTCAACTTTCATAAAATTGAAGAGAGTTAAAGCCTTGCTCTGGATTAGGCTTTGGTATAAAGGAATGTTGTGACTGGTTTGATCTTCTATCCAGACCACTAAAACTGTCTATATCAGCAATAAGTCTGTTTTGTTTTCTCAATATTTGTGTGTTCAATGGAGTAGCTCCTTTAATTTCCCTCAATAACTTTTCCTTTGCATTTACAGCTTGGCTAACTGTTTGGCACAAGAGGTCTAGCTTTTAGCCTGTCTCAGCTTTCAACATGCCTTCCTCACTAAGCTTATTTCCAGGTTTTGATTTAAAGTGAGAGATAGGCAACTCTTCTTTTTACTTGAACACTTAGAGGCCACTGTAAGGTTATTAATTGGCCTAATTTCAATATCGTTGTGTCTCAGGGTGTAGGGAAGCCAGAGGAGAGGGAGAGAGATGGGATCAGCTGATTGGTGGAGGAGTCAGAACACACACAACATTTATTAAGTTTGCCATCTTATATAGACCTGGTTCATGATGCCCTAAAACAATTACAATAGTAACATCAAAGATCACTGATCATAGATTACCATAACAGATATAATAATGATGGAAAATGTTTCAAATGTCGTTTGACTACCAAAATGTGTCACAGAGACACAAAGTGAGTATATGTCGTTGGAAAAATGGAGCTGATAGAACTGCTCAACCCAAGGTTGCCCCAAACCATCAATTTGTAAAGAATGCAGTATCTGCAAAGTGCAATAAAGCAAAGCACAATAAAACAAAGTATGTCGGTACTTCAACACAGCAAAGGTCATATATGACAAACCCATAGTAAACATTACTACAGTCAGTGGTGAAAAGTGGTTTCCTCTAAGACCAGAAATAAAACAAGGATACACACTCTCACCACTTCTACTCAACATCTACCTAAAGTCCTAGCCAGAGAATTAGGCAAAAGAAAGAAATAAAAGGTATCCAAATTGGAAAGAAAGCAGTTTGCAGACAACAGAATCTTATATATAGAACACCCCAAAGACTTCACCAAAAAACTGTTAGAAATAATGAATAAATTCAGTAAAGTTAGAATTACAAAATCAACATTCAAAAATTAGTAGCGTTTCTATACACTATCAACAAACTATTCAAAGATAAATCAGTAAAACGATCCCATTCATAATAGCTATGACTTAGAAATATATTTAATTGAGGAGGTGAAAGATCTGTACACCGAAAACTCTAAAACACTGATAAAAGAAATTTAATATGACACAAATAAATGGAAAGATATCTCATGTTCATGGATTGTAATAATTGATATTATTAAAATGTCTGTACTACCCAAAGTGATCTAGAGATTCAATGCAATCCCTATCAAAATTTAAGTAATATTTTTCCACAGAAATAGACAAAAAAAATCTTAAAATTTGTGTGGAATTACAAAAGACTCAGAATAATCAAAGCAATCTCAAGCAAAAAGATTAAAGCTGGAGGCATCATACTACCTGAATTCAAAATATACTACAAAACTATAATAATCAGGGGCCGGCCCGGTGGCGCATTGCTACAGTGCGCCGCCTGGGAAAGTGCGGTGGTGCTCCCGCCGAGGGTTCGGATCCCACATACAGACCAGTTCCCGCTCACTGGCTGAGCGAGGTGCGGGCGCAGCACCAAGGGTTGCGATCCCGTTGCCGGTCCCGGTCCGGTATGGGCGCGACACTGAGGGTTGCGGTCCATTGCCGGACACGAAAAAAAGACAAAAAAAAAAAAAACTATAATAATCAGGGGCCGGCCCGGTGGCGCATTGCTACAGGGCGCCGCCTGGGAAAGTGCGGTGGTGCTCCCGCCGAGGGTTCGGATCCCACATACAGACCAGTTCCCGCTCACTGGCTGAGCGAGGTGCGGGCGCAGCACCAAGGGTTGCGATCCCGTTGCCGGTCCCGGTCCGGTATGGGCGCGACACTGAGGGTTGCGGTCCATTGCCGGACACGAAAAAAAGACAAAAAAAAAAAAAACTATAATAATCAACAGCATGGTGTTTGCATAAAAATAGACACATAGAACAGACACATAGACAAATAGACCAATGTAACAGAGTAAGAGATCCTAGAGATAAATTCAGGTATTTACGCTCAGTTGATTTTCAACCATGGTGTCAAGAACACACAACGAGGAAAGGACAGTCTCTCCAATAAATGATGTTGTGAAAGCTGGTTGCAAAATAATGAAATTAGGCTCTTATCTCACATCATATACAAAAATCAACTCAAAATGTATTAAAGACTTAAATACAAGACCTGAAACTGTAAAACTACTAGAAGAAAACAGAGGGCAAAGCCCTATGACATTGGCCTAGGCAATGATTTCTTGGATATGATACTAAAAGCATAGACAACAAAGGCAAAAATAAACAAATGGGATTACATCAAACTAACAAGCTTCTACACAGCAAAGGAAATAATCACAGAGTGAAGAGACAACCTATGGAATGGGGGAAGAAAATATTTGCAATATCCAAAATATGTAAGTAACTCAAACAACTAAAGAACAAGAAAACAAATAACTTTAAAAAAAAATGGACAGAGAATCAGAGCAGACATTTCTCAGAAGAAGACATACAAACATCCAACAGGTATTTGAAAAAAAAAAAATGTTCAGAATCACTAATCATCAGGGAAATGTAAGTTAAAACCACAGTGAGTTATAACCTCACACTATCAAAAGACAAAAGGTAAGTATTGGCAAGGATGTAGAGAAAAGGCAACCCTTATACACTGCTGATGAGAAGGTACTATGATACAAACACTATGGAAAACAGAATGGAGGTTCTTAAAAAAAAAACAAAAACTAATATATAACCCAGCAATTCCATTTCTGGGTGTCTATACCCAAAGGAAATGAAATCAGTATGCTGGAGAGATATATTCACTCCCATCTTCACTGGAGCATTACCCACAATAGCCAAGATGTGAAATCAACCTAAATGTCCATTAACAAATAAATGGGTAAGAAAACACGGGATATATACACAATGGAATACTATTCAGCCTTAAGTAATAAGAAGATCCTGTCATTTGTGACAACATGGATGAATCTGCAGGGCATTATGTTGACTGAAATAAGCCAGACACTGAAAGACAAATACCACATAAATCTCACTTAGATGTGGAATCTAGAAGAGTCAAATTCATAGAAACAGAGAGCAGAATAGTGGTTGCCAGAGGCTTGGGGTGGGGGATGGCTGGGGCAATGTTGGACAAAGGATATAAAATTTCAATTAGAAGGTATAAGTTCAAGAGATTTAATGTACACCATGATGACTATCGTTAATAATGCATTCTTGAAAATTGCTGAGAATAGATTTTAATCATTTTTAAAGGAAAAAATGATAAGCATGTGAGGTTATGCATATTTTAATTGGCTCAATTTAGGTGTTCAACAATGTATACATATTTCAAAACATCACATTGTACATGACAAATATATACAATATTTTATTGATTAAAATAAATTAAAAGAAAAAAAGACAGTAAGAAGAGTGAAAAGATAGGACATAAATCTGGATAAAACATACACAACCCATATAACTACTGAAGGACAGGTATCCAGATTTCACAAGGAACATCTGTGAGTTAATAAAACAAGACATACAACCCAAAGGGCAATTAAGCAAAAGACATAAGCAGGTATTGCACAGAAGCACAAACAAAAATGGCACTAAATGTGTAAAAGATGTTTAGTCATATCAACAATCAGTTAAATGAAAATTCAAAATGCAGCAAACTACTTTTTCTTACCAATTGCTTGGCAAAAATCGAAAGAAAAAATTACCACACATTCTGTGAAACTGTAAGAGAACATTCATACATTCTGAGTACAAATGTCAAATAGTACTTATCCCATTGGGTATATTTAGCTATGAAAGTTCTCAATATTATTTTATCTGTTGATGAAACGATTTTTCTTAATGTACAAATTTATTCATAAAAGAATTGTAACAGTAAAAGACTGAAAACAAACTGACCATCTATAGAGTCTGGTGGAAACAGACTACAGTTCATTAACATAATGAGAAATTATGCAACTTTAAGAGTGAAGATACTATTTAGGAAAAGATTGAAATCACCTCCAGTATATGTTAAGCACCTTAAAAATTTGTTAAATTTTGAATAGAAAAAGAGGTCACAGAATATTGTGTGTGTTGATGTGCTTGTGTTACTTTTCATTTGCATAAAGCAATCCTGAAAGTTTCCTACAGAGGACAAAACAGTGAAAATGGGATGGAGAGGTAGGTAAGTGGAAGCAATACTCCTAAATACACTTTATATATATATTTTTTATTTTTTGTATATGTGAATATATTATCTATTAAAAAATAAAACATCCTTTTATACCTACCATACTGGCCAATGTCATACAGTAGTAAATACTGGCCAGGACATGGAGCAAAACAAACTCTCCTCCAGTGCTGGCAGGAGTGGATATTGTTACAACCACAGTGGGAAAGAATAATCATGGTTCCATCATTTGCAATAGTGAGAAACAAGAAGTGACAGATACAGCCATTAATACTGTGATAGATTACAAAGTTTGGAGCATATTTATATAATAAATACCATCACCCAGTGAAATAAATAAAATGTGACATGCAACAAAAGAGATGAAATTTCACAAACATGATGTTAAGTAAAAGATGTCACAGAAAAATTAATGCAATAAGAGTCCATTAAAATTATATAACAATTATCTAAGCTATGTGTTGTATATAAACATATATACAATTGACAAAATTTTTAAAAAGTATGGAACTGATTATAACAAAGTCTGAATGGCAAACAGGATATACAACCCAGATGAAACACACAGGGGACTTTCATAGCTGATGAAAATTCCATATTCTAACCTTGGACATAGATGCATAATATATTTATTTCAGTAGTATTCTTTATACTGTTCAGGTGTATGTTATACATTTCCTTGTATGAATATTTCATAATTCAAGAAAAATTATCTATAACTAAAATGGTAAGAACGACATAGTTACCTGACATATACCTCCCGTTATTTGACACAAGTCTGGCTGGCTAAAGGTTGCAGTTTCATCATTTTCAGTGAGGGAAGATAAACCAGATTGTGGAGTCATCCCTTTCTTAATAAAAGATCGCACATTATGCCTAACAAAAACAAAAACAAAAACTTCTGTTATTTTAATCTTTTTTAAAGTTACTAATCAATAACTGCAATTTTGTCAACAATAGAAAGTTCTGATTTTTTTCATCTTGTCATTCTCACTCTTTCGCCACCAGTAATTTTTTAACTTCATATTAAAACACTAAATAGCTTTATACATTACTGAAGAAACATTCTATATCAGTCAATGTATTAGTATAAAAAGATTTTGGAAACACTTTTAAAACTATAGTAGTCAACTTTGGATGTTGGTGATCAAAACACAGAAATCTGACATTTAGAATTTAATTAAGTATCAAAGTAGTATGTCAGTGAAATAGAGCTTAAAGTCAGAAATTTAATTATGAGTCTTGAGCACTGATGTTTATGACTGGTAGCCAAGTGTACTGTACACTTCCTTTCAAGAAATTGCTGATATGACCCCAAAACACTATCACCATAGCTAGAATTTTATAGGTAAAATAAAAAGGCATTTGTTGCAATGTATACATTTTAGGTAAGTGTGTTTCAAAGGTTAAATTAAACTCTATGTACACAGACTTCATAAACTTGGATTTTTTTTCCAGTTAGTGTTCCGTAAAACTTAATTCACCCGTAACTAAAATTGTCTGATTTACATAAGTTTGCCACTAGAGGGTAGCACAAACATATTTTTGAGGCTCCAATTCTATCAAACAAGGCCAGGAGCCAAGAATGGGCAAACCTGACCTGTTTTTACAGAGAAGTGATCCAATGAAAGGAAGTTGTGATAATAGTCATTTTCAGGGGCTTGCCAAAGAAACGCATGCTCTTGTGTTGACTTGAGAACTCTGACTGTACAGCAAAGCAGGACAAGGAGCATGTCTTTTACATAGGATGAAATGCCATTCACCTATCTTTGCACTTGGCTCTGCCAGATAGAATGAATATGCAAATGAATTCATAACAGAATCAAATAGTGAATAGATTAGTTGAATCCAATCAAGTGATAATGTCATTTGCATATGGTATTAGAATTTCATCTACCTTAATCAAGTAATAAAGCTGGAAGAAGATACAAGAAAATCAAGTAAGGAAGTAACTCAGGGAACTCAGCTTATGAAACCAACCCATTAGTGGTTCCTACTGGCATAGAGATTCTTAAAGGCTGGGTACACAATTTAAATTGTAAGAAAATTTGTTCTGGTGGTCTGCAGCTCCCAGTGCCTAAACGCTTATGAAACCAACCCATTAGTGGTTCCTACTGGCATAGAGATTCTTAAAGGCTGGGTACAGAATTTAAATTGTAAGAAAATTTGTTCTGGTGGTCTGCAGCTCCCAGTGCCTAAACCCCATGAAATCTCTGGTTCGTATGCAAACCCAGCTGAGAGAACCAAAAATTATTTAGAATGGCAAAATTATCATCTTTAGTGAGTGTGATAGTTAATCTTAGGTGTCAGCTTGAGTCGATTAAGGGATACCCAGATAGCTGATAACACATTATTTCTGGGTGTCTGAGAGGTGCTTCTTTAGGGGATTGTTGTGTGAGTCAGTGGACTGAATGGGGAAGATACATCCTCTCTGGGGGTGAGCACCATCCAATCATCTAGGGGTCTGAATGGAACAAAAAGGCAGAGGAAAGGCAAATTTCCTCTAGCTCCTGGAGCTGAAATGCCCTTCTCCTGCTCTAGAATATCAAAACTTCAGGCTCTCCAGGCTTTGGCCTCCGGGACTTGCCCCCTCAGTTCTCCATGCTTCAGCCTCAGACCCAGAGTTACTGAATCAGCTTTCCTGGTTCTGAGGTCTTCGAACATGGACTGAACCACACTACCAGCATCCTTGTTTCTCCAGCTGCAGATGGCCTATCTTGGAACTCCTCACTTTCCATAATTGCATGAGTCAATCCCCCCAGCAAATATCCTATTATATATCTGTATATCTCTATCAATATCTACCTATATCCTATTGGTTCTGTCTATCTGGAGAACCCTACTACAGTGGGTAGCTTTAAGCATAAAATTAATTTTAAAAAGGTTAATGCTTCAAAATTTTTATGTTGTCATTAAAAATTCTGTGTAAATGCTATAAACCGAAGGTTTGTGTCCCCCCCAAAAAATTCATACGCTGAAACCTAATCCCCATGTGATGGTATCTGGAAGTGGAGCCTTTGAAAAGTGATATAGGTCATGAGGGTGAAGCCCTTGTAAATGGGCTTGGCACCCTTACAAAAGAGACCATAGAGAGATTACAGCGAATAAACAGCTATTTTTGACCAAGGAAATGGACCTACACTAGACACCAAATCTGCCAGTGCCTTGATCTTGAACTTTCCAGCTTCCAGAACTGCAAAAAATGAATTTCTGTTCTTTATAAGCGACCCAGGCTATGGTATTTTTTTATAGCAGCCTGAACAGATTAATACACTATGTATAGACTGGTCAGGAATATAGATCTGCATGGGGTGCAATTTGCTGTAAAGTCTCAGGCCCACACCAGAGCTTCCACACATCCCAGGTGTATTGGACCTCACAAGACCTAAAAGTGCTTAAAAAGTCAACAATTAAAACCTGAGCTGCACAAAAAGCCTTCCTCAGAAAATCAGCAGCAAAGCAGCAAACCTGAGCTGCACAAAAAGCCTTCCCCAGAAAATCAGCAGCAAAGCAGCAGTTCAGCTTAACCAAAAGGCTCAAGTGAGGGTCCCACAGGAAGTTCCTCCATTTTAGAAGTAAGCAAAGAACATCAAATTAGTTCTAGTGGAGAGCTTACATGGTGGGGGTAGCTAATAATCCAACACAGAACTGAAAGAAAACACAAAACACCCACAGGCCAGAGACAAAGTTCTGATATTAACCAGTAAAGGTCTAACACCACCAAAGAACACCTATAAAACCTAGAAGAGCTGGAAGCCCCCTGGGGTCCTGAGCTGGGGTGGGGGTGCCAGAGCCTCAGCCACACCCCCCTGACATCCACATCCAGCCCAGAGATGACTGACCTGCCACCAGAAGCCTCCTGGGCCCCTGAGCTGAGCTGGGAGGGCAGAGGGCCTCAGTCATGCCCCCCTATGCTCAAATCTAGCCCAGCAACAAACAAGCTAGACTGGAAACCCCATGGGACCCTGAGTCAGTGTTAGGGGGCTCTCGGGCCTCAGCCACGCCCCTCCCCCCACCCCCCACAACCAGGTCAGCAAAGGAGACAACTGTAGGCCAGCCCTGCCCACCTCTCCTCTATCCCCCTACTGCCCCCTCCCCTCCCCTTTCCAGTGCACTGTAACATCTTAGAATGTAAAATAATAATAATAAACTTTTTTTAAAAATGTACTTTTTGTACCAAACTTCTTCAATCTAATTTTTCTTTGTAAGATTTATCCATGTTGTTTTGTGTAGCAGTACAAAGGTACTTCAAAAAGTTCATGAAAATATTTATATTATCTTTTAATTCTATTTTTACATGAACTTTTTGAAGTATTCTTGTATTATTTCTTTCACTTTTATATCTGTATATTATTCCATTCTATTCATCTTTGGTTTTACTATGATGTGTCTAGTTGCAGTATTCTTTGTATTTAGTATTTAGTGTTTTCAGAACTTCCTTAATCTTGACTCAGATTTTTTACTTTTGGTATACTTTTGGCCATTATAATTTTATTTTTTGATTATTTCCAAATTCCTCTATCCCCTACTTCTGAGAATCACAGGCAAATATGTTGGTTACTTTCAACTTTTTCCATATGCCTTTTACTGTACTTTATTCCTTCCTTTTTTTTTTTTTTTTGTCTTCATGCTTCAATCTGGATATTATCTTTTGACGTATATTCTATTTTGCTAATTCTCTTTTTGCTTGTATCTAATCTGTCATTAAACACACCTATTGAGCTCTTAATTTCAGTTATTATATTTCTTGGTTGTAGAATTTCTATTTCCTAAAAACCATATTATGAAGTAATCTATTTTTCAAATATTTTTACAATTCTGTTAAGAAATAATTTAAGTACAATTTAACTGCACAAATTCAAAGTACAAATTACAGTATACATATCCATGTAATAATTACCTATTGTTGCAAAAAATCACCACAATTTAACGACGCTCATAAATCCACCCACTGTTTCTTCTCATTGTTGCTATTTGTAGACTTCCTGCTCACTTCTCCTGACTCAATAAAAATTTTGGCCCAGACTCATAGTCTTTCTTTCTATCCCTATTGTCATGATCAAGTATTAGTAAATTTGGATTTCTCCTGCTCTTTCTTTTCTTCCTCTTAATTCCTCTTCCATCTTCTTCATAGTCTCTGTAGTTGAATTTAGTTATATTTCTTTTTCCTAAGAGTAACACACCTCATCTTTTAGGTTTCTATGTCAATCATTTGATCTTGCAATTCAATTAGCTGGTAAAAACCAAAAATATTTATCAATGCTAATGTTTAAGTAAAACAAGATACATTTTTGTTGTTCTAAAACAATAGCCAAAGCTGTAAAGCAAGACAGATTTTTCAATCAGCAAAAATACTAGAAATGAAAAAAATTACTTGTTAGAATAATTCCAAATATTAAATATACTAAACCTCTCTGGCTCTCATCTACCTAGATGCCATCTCCCAATTTTGTGTTTCCAGCTGTAATCTTTCATCAGCTTTTATTCCCATTTTGTTTACTTCTTTTAGAAAAATAGTACTAGCAACTGTGACATCTCACTAAAGCAGTAAAACAATATAAAGAAGGAAAGGAAGGGTATTTTTCATTAGTGTCTTTGTTTTATGTATAATGTTTTCATATTTCTTTATTTTTGTAGTAAGAATTTTTATTGATTATAATAGGTAAGTGCTTTTTTCTCACAAGAAGAGTAATGCTCTTGCCAATAAATCTTCAGTATCCCCCCACCCTTTATTTAGATGTCCCTGGGATATAAGCACTCATTCAATTTATTTGTTTTAAGTCTTATGCTGATAAAACCCTTCAAAGTAGGCCTTACTTTAACCAGTTCAAAATTTATCTTACAATATTTATTGCTATAACGAGGAACCTAAGAAATATTGTTTTTCTGTAACAATTGCATTAACACAAATTTTGATACATTTGTCATCAAAATGTAAATGGACTGAAAAAGTTAAAATGTGTTGACTATCACATTAGGACATTTAAATTCAATTGGTCATTTTAATAGGATGAAGAAAATTCCACCAGTTATATTGTGTTATATAAATGGATTAGCTTCTCTCGTTTTAATCTATAAATAGAAATGTAGGTCAAACTAATGAAAACTAAAACTTTTATAATAATAATATTATAATAAAATGCTACAATTATGAGCAGGTCACTTATTCATTCCCTTTAACATTTAGAAGAAATTTATGCAATAATGAAAATGTTCATTTAAAATATTTGACTATTGAGGACTTAAAATGTGGATAATACAACTAAGGAATTTAATTTTTAATTTTATATAGTATTAATTAGCTTAAAAATTAAATTTACATAGCCACATGTGCTTAGTGGCTACCATATTGGAAAGAACATTAAAAAAAATCCTGCATAATCTAGATGCCTCAAAATATTTTTAATTCAATTAATATTTACTGAAGACCTTTTATATCCAAGGTGCCATGCTAAATATTGAACTGGTATAGTATAGACACATATACTAACTTTTAAGGTCTTTATTATAAGTACATACAAGCCAACATTAACTAATTCTAAAATTTTGATGATGCTTCTCATTGCACCAGAAAATAAGAGGAAAATTTGGAGGAGTCAAGGCTATTAGAAGCAGACAATAGTTAGCACTGATAAAAAAACTTATTAATATTGTGGAAGCAAAACAAAAAGTACAAACCAAAAAAAAAAAAAAAAAAAAACCAAGAAAGGGCAGTAGTCTTGGGCCATTATTCATAATGTAGTTCTTCAAATAATAAATGTAGTTCTTCAAAGTCCTTGAAGTTCCTCTGACATAAAAAAGACAGTACGGTATAATGTTTAATATGATATGTCAAGGGAAAAAAGCCTTTGAGTATACTCTACTTAAGAAGGAAAGACATTATTTAATTACTATATTTATAAAACATGAATCACAAGTAGTTAATATAACACAGATTTTGACCAAATTAATGACAGTGATGATAACATTGCATTTTATTTATATTTCAGTATCAGTTAAGGTTGTTTATGTCCCAAGTAAAAAATGCCTAATTCATCATATCTTTAATAGGAAAATAAAAAAACATTCTTTGGCTATTTTAACTAAAAAGCCCAATGAAAATGGAAAATAACTAATACAATATTAGTTTACATATCTAGAAACCTGATAATAAAAATGTAATGAAGTAGAGCATATAATTTTTGTCAAATATTTGAAGATTTTTCATGTAGAAAGGGAATAAAGAACTAAAATTTATTATTTTGATTGTTTCACAGATTATTCCTCTTAAGGGAAGAATTATATTTGCTTAGAAAATACCTTGACAAAACATGTTACTTGCTAGATAAAGGGGTAAGGGAGGTACTATGACCTGAATGTTTGTGTCCACCCAAATTCGAACATTTAAATATAACTCTCTGAGGTAATGGTATTAGGAGATGGAGCCTTTGGGAGGTGATTAGGTCAAGAAGACAGAGACCTTATGAATGGGATTAATGTACAAAGGACCCTAGAGTTCATTTGCCCCTTCAACCATGTGAGAAGAAATGAGAAAGTGCCGTGTATGAGGAAGTGGGTCCTCACCAGACATTGAATCTGCTGGCACCTTGATCTTGGACTTCCCAGCCTCCAAAATTGTGAGAGATAACTTTTTGTTGTTTATGAGCTATCAGTTTATGGTATTTTGTTGTAGCAACATAAACAGTCTAAGACAGAAAATTGATGCTGAGAAAGGGGGCTGCTACTGTAACAACTGCCAAAAAATGTGGAGGAAGCAGCTTTGGAATTGGGTAATGAGTATAGGCTGGAAGAGTTTCGAAATTCATGCTAGAAAATACCTATATTGCCATGAATGATTCTTTAAAAGTAATTTTGTTGAGTGCCCAAAAAGAAAAAAGGAGAGCTGTGGAGAAATCCTCATTCTTCTTGGGTAATACCTACATGGTTGTGAACAGAATGTTTATCAATATATGAATGGTATAGGCCATTATGATGAAGTCTCAGTTAGAAATGAGGAATATGTTATTTGGAACATGGAGGAAAGGCCATCCTTGCTATAAAGTGGCAAAGAGCTTGGCTGAATTATGTTTGTGTTCTAGTGTTTTGTGAAAGGAAGAACTTGTAGGAGATAAAATTGGATACATTGCTAAGGAAGTTTCTAAGAAAAGCGTTGAAGGTGTGTCTTGGCTTCAATGCTTATAGTAAAATGCTAGAAGACAGAAATGAATTAAAGATAGAATTGTTAATCAAAAGGGAAGGAGAACTTAAAGATATGGAAAATTCTCAGCCTATCCATATTGGAAAAAAATAAGAAAGGCTGTTTTGGAGAGAAAACTGAAGATATGGCCAAGTTTGATATGGAGATTAGTATAGATTGGCCATCTTAACAGAAGGTAGAAGCTATTCATCAAGGCAATAGGGAGATTAGTTAGCCATTTTAATGTAAAGTAGAATCTATTGTCCAAGACAATGAAAAAATTACCCCAAATGCATCTGGAGAACATTAGGGTTGCCCATACCATCATAGACCCAAAGTGCAAAGGCCTGGGGGGGGGGGGTAGAACAATTTCAAAGGAGAGGCTTCCACTGCCTGATGCTGATTTACATTATGGGCTCCATTTCTTGCCCTTTATTGCTGTGCTTCTTTGAAGCCCCAGGTGTGGCTACACTAGGCACCAGACAGGAAAGGTACGGTAAGAGCTGAGGCTTTGAAGGCATAGTGTCCGAGAAGGCAGAACAAAACAAGAACAGCAAGCTATCATGCTCTTGAATATGACTCAAAGAGGAGGGTAGAGAGGGCAAAAGATGAAAAAGATTATTCAACATGGTGAGAAACTTGGGAGACTATGGATAATGGTGCCAGTGGGAATCCCCAATAGGGGAGTGGCTAAGTGATTTCAAAGCAGGAATATCTAATATTCTCTTTTAATTATTTGAGTTGCTCAAATGTGGCCAAAACATAATCCTTCTCTCAACCTAACAATAATTTTCATCAAACCTTCGGAAAAATCTACTATCTATGCAAATAATTTGGATGAGTATTTTTCTCAGTGTGGGTTTGTTGGTTGGTTGGTTTTAAGAAAGAAATAGGAAACAGTGGTTACTCAAGGTAAACTGAGTTTTGGGTCTAACTAGGTAAGGAAAAGACAGGAGAGAACAGCCATGGGAGGTGAAATGCAAATGAGAATATAGACAAGGCAGAGAATCACAACAAGAGGTCAGTTTAAGGTAACAGACTGAATACAAATGCATCCCTCTCCTTCCTCTTACAATCCCATTGGGGCTCAGAAGAAATTAATAAGCAAAAGCAAAATTATACAGAACTGACAAAATAGGAATCCATTATCAGAGCTGAAATACATTTCTCAGAGACAGATGAGAACTAATTGATGGCAAAACAGCAGAGCAGAAAAATCCACAATTCCACTAGGGTAACAAAGGTATCATTCAAAATTAGTGTGATCACCCAGAACCTCTTAATGAATATTAAATTAAAGGTGCCAGAGGCTAGGGAAATACATGAGCTGTGGACAGTGTGGCAAGAAATGTTTGCAAGGGAAGGTAAGCTATCTAATCACCTTCACAGCAGCTGACTCTGATATGTGCCCTCAGGACAAGGCTGCCATTTGGTCTCAAGTGCAAACTTTCCATTAGAAGATTATGCAGGGGTGATAGAGGATGAGGACAGTATTGGAATTCAAACACTGGATATGCTCACAACCACTAGGAAGATGAGGAGTAATGATATCCAGGACTTCCACCTGTACCATGCGCTGAAGGCAAGTTCTTCTACCTCCTGCACAATCACTGAAGCCAGGGTTGCTACATTCAGGTTCTAGGTCTTTCTAAAGAATAGGTGTTTTGAAGTACAACCACAGAATTTGGGACATGCCTTTGTAATGGCAGTTATTGCATGTTATGGTAATTATTTACTTATACATGCAGCTTCCCCCAGAAGTTGATATCTATGAGGGGCAAAGTGTTATTTTCTATTTTCAAGTAAAATATAGTATATTATTTTACAATAGTATCTGTGTTAGTCTGTTTGGGCTGCCATAAGAAAATTAAAGTTATGTGCTCATGCGGCCTTTCCTCAGTCTGAGCACTTAGAGACTCTCTGATGTCTCTTTTTATAAGGACACTAATCCTTTTCATTTTGCACCCCACCCTTATCACCTTACTTCACATTAATTAGTTCCTTAGAGGCCCCATTATTATGTATTCTCTAATATGGAGGTTTTCTCTCTCTCTCTTTTTTTTTTTTTTTTTTTTTTTTTGTCCTTTTTGAGACCGGCTGCACCGCGCTCAGCCAGTGAGCGCTGTGAGCGCACCGGTCATCCCTATATAGGACCCGAACCAGCAGAGGGAGCGCTGCAGCGCTCCCAGCGCCGCACTCTCCCGAGTGCGCCACAGGCTCAGCCCTGGAGGCTTTCTCTCTAAGTCTCCTCTTTCCTTTCTGAGCTCTCACAATAACCATCTACCAACAGTCCCTTCACAGCAATGAAGGATTTTTTTTTAGTATATTCCTCAAAACTCTTTCAAACTCTACCTATTGCCCAGTTCCAAAGCCACTTGCACATTTTTAGATATTTGCCATAGCAGCACTCCACTTCTTGGTATTAAATCTCTATTAGTTTGCTCAGACTACTGTTTTAGTCCATTTTGTGCTGCTATAACGGAAATACCTGAGACTGGGTAATTTATAAAGAATGGAGGTTTATTTGGCTTACAATTCTGGGACAGCTGCATCTGGCATGGGCTTCAGGCTGCTTCTACTCATGGTGGAAAAGCAGCAAGCAGCTGGTGGGTACAAGCAGATCACATGGCGACAGGAAGCAAGAGAGAGAGAGAGAAGGTGCCAGGGTCTTTTCAAGCAACGAGCTCTCGGGGGAACTAATAGAGCGAGAACTCACTCATTATCCACCCTCCCCCAGGCAGAGCATGAATCCATTCAGGAGGGATCTGCCCCCATGACTCAATCAGTTTCCAACACTGCCACATTGGAGATCAAATTTCCACATGAGTTTTGGAGGGGACAACACATCCAAACTCCATCAACTACCATAACAAAATACCATAAGCTGGGTGACTCAAATTTAAAAAAAATAAAAAAATTCTTACAGTTCTGAGACTGGAAGTTCAAGATTAGGGTGGGTTCCAGCAGGGTTAGATTCTTATGAGGGCTCTCTTCTTTGCTTGCAGAAGTCACCTTTTATATGTGTGCCCATATGGCTTTTCCATAGTGTGTGAGCATAGGGGAGAGAGAGAAAAAGACTCTCCCTTGTGTTTCTCCTCATGAGGACACTAAACCTATCAGATCAGGGCTCCAACCTTATGACCTCATTAAACCTTCAGTACTTCCTTGGAAACATCATCTCCAAATACAGCGACACTGAAGGTTACAGCTTTACCATATGAATTTGGAGGGAAACACAAACATTCAGTTCATAACACTCACACATAAAAGGTGAGCAAAAAATGTTTGTTAATGAAGTGAACAATTAATAAAAGGTTGAGAAAATTTTCTTTAAAATGTTTGTATATATATTTGGCCTCATTCTTAAATTAATACTCTTCAAAATGCTCCCATTTAGTGTTATTTTTAACCACATGCATCACAAAAATACTTCATTTGTTAACAGGACGCATTTGTGTGAAAGAATGTTATATACTTACGTTTCTTTTGGAATTGTAAATGGAGTCATTCTGTAATTCAAAAATGGACTTGAAATCTCAAGAAACTGGTCAGGCTTCTTTATTATTAAATCTATGAAGTAGGAGATGGGAAGCGTGATGTACATTTTTAAAAATCTTTCAGAGTTGCATGAGAACTTGACATGTAATATAGTACTGATTAGATTAACTATTTACCCAGCAAATTTCAAAGGAGTTAAATAGGAATGTACAAAGATACATAAGGTTTCCCATTGAAATTGTTTATAGACCTTGTCAATATTAGATATCTTTTTTCTGCTTCTTAGTTGCTTTCCAAATTACAATGTGAAAAGTGAACCAATTGCATCTCAAGGGAGAAAGTTAACAATGTCTAACGGAGTTATTGCTTAGCATTTGCTGCTATTTCAAGTACAGAAATTACTTTCTTTAAAAGTCTTTTAGCAAAAAAATGTGTTCCCTTAGTTAACCTCTACCACACAATGGCTGAGGACATGAAGAGGAAATGTGAACTAATACACAGAGATAGTAGTGAAAGAACAGAATATATAACAAAGTAAAGGTCACGAGTAGAAAAGAAAGCAGCAGGCCAATAGCGGATTTGTGGATACTCCTAAAGGAATCTGAAGCTGATCTAGAGGTAAGAAATTCTCAACAGATAAGAGACACAGCACATACATTACCAGGGTGAACACTGAAAGAAACATTAGGGGTGATTATTAGGGAAAAAAGGGAGGCTATGACATGGTATACATAAATTTTCTCTGATTGTTCTATGCTATTCTCCTCCCCATTTCCTGTTAATTTTTACTTTAAATGCTCAACCCAATAGAGAAGAAAGGCAATTGTGTCATGAGCCTCTAGGTGGGATACCACCATTAAGGAATTTCACCAATAGATTTTCATCCCCAGTTTACAAAAAAAGTAGTTAAATAGATTTACACCAACAATCGAAACAAAATTAGAAGATAGCTCAATACTATTCCTCTCATTACTTGATACTCTGAATTAGCAACTGTTTTAAGTGGCTCAATGCATTTAACTAAAATAGAGAATTTAAAAGTAAAAAATTTTCTTTCAAGTGTCATTTGGATGATGATCTTTGGTTCAGGAAAGACAATAAAGGACAGGGAGGGAGGGAGGGAGGGAGGGAGGGAGTGGTCATCCACAGCACTCGCAAGGTTCCTGGTATCTGAATCGGGGAAGCCCCAGTGTTCCTGTGCTGCAGTGCCACCAGGTCTCAGGCAGTCCTGCAGACATGACCCAGCAAAGCTGGCCACAAGTGGGGGATGCTTGTGGACATGCAGTGCACTTGAGGAGTGGGGTCAAGGTCAAGTGCAGGGGTGGAAACCGGAGGCTGAAGGAGGGTGGCAGGGGGAGGCCTCCAGGCCAGAACCCAGGCCCACCAGGCCAGCCTCCCTCCTCTGGGCCCCCCAAAGTCTCCCCCATGCGCAGAGAGCAGCACCACGGACTCCCCCTGCACAGGGACAAACTCTATGTCTGGTTCTCACCTTCATCAAAGATGAATAAAGAGAAAAATTAATGTTTTCATGAGAGGAAAAAGACAAAACAAGAAATATGGGATAGCACCCAGAAAACAGAGAGAAAACCCATATCTCTCATCATAAGATCCAGAAGAAGATCTCAGAAATTATGTGCTGTCCTCTATGGAGTGCCAGAAGACAAGCCTCTATGATCCATTAAAAACAGAACAGATTAAGAGGAAGTCAATAGAATGACATGAAAAGGAAGAGGGAGGAGATAAAGTTATACAAGAAAGCAGGAGCATGATCCCACATTCAGTTGCACACTGGAGGAGCTGAGAGGCAGGCCTGATTCACAAGAGGAGAATCAAGGACTGATGCCAATTGGGGCGCTGTGCTGTTCGCCTGGGTGCCCTCAGATCTCTCCCCGCTTTCCACTCTGTCTCCTGGCGGGCTGGGGCGAGGGGTTGGCCCCTATCAAGCTGAATCGGGGTCCCATACCTGCTGGCTTCTGGCTGGGTCCAGCCAATGGAGACACCAGGGAACTTGCAGCGTGAAGGCAAAAGCAGCCAGTGTATTTCCCCTCCTCTTCCTCTGCCTTGTGTCACTTCTGCAGCAGCACCTGCATCTCCTCCGTGACCACAACACCCAGCAGCCGGCTCCTCCCTTCACCGACCCAGCCCCCACCGGGCAGCCCCCGACTTGACTCTGGTTCCAGTCTCCACGGGATGGCCCTGGTCTCCGGACTCTTCACACCACCTCCTCCCCTTGTCCCACCAGCTCCAGGGGTAAAAACAGCTTTCTGCTTGGCTGATCTCTGGGCTACCTTGTCTTCACTTTGCTGGCTTCTCAGCAGTTCGATTTCCTATATAATCAACTCCCATGTTACATTGTCTCTGATTGAAATACCTGGAGTGGTTTTTTTTTGCCTCAGACTCTGACTGATACAGATTTTTTTTTTTTTTTTTCCATTTTTCTGGAGCCCCATTTTCTTATCTACAAAATGAGAGATTAGAACTAGAAGACACTTTTCAGTTCTAAAAGCTTAAGACTCTATGAGATTACAAAAACCTTAGCATATCAGTTTAGGTTCAAAATTATCAGCCAATTTTTTAAAGGTTAAAGTTTTAACATTATTGCTTAAGATGTAACGTGCTTTTGCTGTCGTTGCTCTTTTAAAATTCTAGCTACTTCTACCTAGTGTTCAAAAAATCCACTGTCCTAAGTGTGTTCAGGTCAATAAGGTGGTAAGAGGTTGCCTTATCTACAGATTATGCCCTCACCCTCTACCAGTGAGTTCCCCCACAGGAAATCCCCGTGATTACTCATGACAATGGATGCATTCACAGAAGTGCAGGGGATAGAGGCTGTTCTGTGTCCTGTCAAACTGAGTATTGCCCAGGCAAATACTTCCCATATTCCAACTTTCACATCTCCTGAAGCCATTCTGCTTTGGAATAATTGAAAATAACATTTAAGCAGAACTTCAGTTACTGATGACTGAAATATGCCATAAGAAATTGAAAAAAAAATATGCGAAAGTTAAAGTGATATATACTATTTTTGGTTTCCTTTAATAATGTAGCCAAATTCTGACTTTTACACCTTACTTTAACATTTACAGTAAAATAAAATAAAATATTGACTACACTAAAGTCACTTTTGTCAGTAACTATTTTTCTTCCTAGTGATTTGGCATCATTGATTTCTATGCAATAATAACAATTGAGGTGGTAAATTTTTAAAAGTCATTTAAATTAGGACCAGAAACCCACCTATCAGCCTATTTCACATTTTTGCTTCAACTGGCAACTGCATTGCTCTCATGATTCTACTTCTATACTCAGTCTATACCTACAGCTCAATCTGTACTTCTCTGTAGCACAAAATAGGTGGCACTACCTGTGAGATAGGACAGTTTTTCCTGAGTTCCCAGAAATCATTGCAAGGAGTTAATCAGTGCACAGTGAGTCCAGCAGAGCCATTAAAAGCGTCATAAGTATTCAAAATAAAAAGTCATTCAACAGTTTTAAAAAGTGACCTAATTAAGTAAAGGAAACCATCATTTTATCCTTTTTGTAGATTTTAGCAATTCACTAAAAAACATGCAGAAACTTCTGGAATTACATATTAGAATGGCTTTAAAAGACTTTTTCATAGATGATCTCAAGTCTAAATCCTTTTTCTACAAGTTTAACCTAACTTTAACTTCAAGTTTTAGAAGTTTCCAGGAGTCAAGTCAACATTTGAAAGTAATCTATTCAATGAAAACTTATGGGAAAATTTGAGGTTATTCAATAACACAATTCCTCTGCATAATATTTTTTAAAGGGGCATTAGTGTAAAAGTTAACATTTAAATAATATCCAAAATAGAAGTCAAACTCAAAGTAATATTTATAAGTGGAATAAGTTCCAGAGATTTTACCAGTCATAATTTCTAGTCTACATATGTTAATTTCTCCTTATGTTTGCAACGAACATTTTAGTCTAAAAAGACTTTCTTTTTTGAACTATAGATCATTATAAAATAAAACAATTTAAAGCATTTTGAACCAGAGATTTTACCAGTCATAATTTCTAGTCTACATATGTTAATTTCTCCTTATGTTTGCAACCAACATTTTAGTCTAAAAAGACTTTCTTTTTTGAACTATAGATCATTATAAAATAAAACAATTTAAAGCATTTTGAACATGTAAAGTACTTGTCCAAATAACAAAGTATTGTATTAACATCTATTTATACGTTGAATAATCTGCCAAAGTACTAATTCTACTTAAGCATCAGAAATTTACATAAGACAATTCCCCATATTATTTTCAGCATACTATGCAATACTTCTGATTATGTAAAGTAATTCTATTCATAATAGTTATAGTTTGATGCTAAGAAACTTTGTTGAAGGATCTCAAAGTTCCTTGAGTAAGAATTAGGGGCAGAGAAGGATTTAGAATAGTGCCTGAAACATTGAGTAGGTACTCAATACATGTTTGTTGAATAATTCATGTGTAAGACTTAAATTAGAAGTTTCCTTTCCTAAGACCCCCTTCACTCTTTTCGCCCCGTTCCATTTAAACATTCTAAAATAAGCAAGAGTGCGGATTTGGGCAGGTGGGGGAGGCTTTTTTAAAACTTCCAGATCACCCATCTAAATTAAACTAAAACCATTTAGAATACCTAGGAGAAGGAAGCTGTTGGATATTGCAAGGTAATTTATAAGATCTTGCTCCTTCTCAAGTTTTGTTCTTGATTTTCTTGTATTCTTCACCACTTCTTTAAACAAATGTGTCAACTTTATTTTATTTGTTGATCTCATTGTCTTTGGGGCTATAACTTTTAGCAATGTAATCCATTTAACACAATTTCATTAAGACAGAATTTTTTTCTACAGGTTTATCGTTAAAACTTTATATCCCTATTATATTCTGATACAGTATTCATTTACAAAATGAATTTAACGAATGTTAAATCTCGATCACCATGAAGACAGCTAACCTAAAAAAAGCAGCAGGCAAGATAGTGAGACCATGACACTCCACAAAGCATGACTGGTGTTCTTTAATAGTCAAAGGAGTTAGAGTCTTTATTTTCTAGAATATATGAGGTTACAACTATGCCAGTGGCATGTAAAGAGGTTTAAAAAAAAAATCAGGGATGAGTGGCCAGCCCTAATTTCAACAAGAAGCTCAATCTGGTAGAGGCTTTGGAAGCACACTTGGATTGCTGAATGTTACTGATTTTAAGATTCGGTCTAAACTGCTGTTTCTCCTATTTGATCATGACTAACGCAATTGAATTTTGGATTAAAAATAGAGAAACTGCCACTATCCCTATATTTATGATGGCACCTTATGTCCTATTGTCTTTACAATGTTACCACTGTTATATGGTAGATTTTTGTAGGAAGAAATGGTTTCTATCTAAAAAAGAGGAGGATAAGGAAGGAAAAAAGAAGAAAAAGAAGAAGAGTAAAAATAACAATTATGCCCCTAGGCATAATCTAAAAGGCACAAGTAAAGCACATAGTAAAGTATAATAATCATCCAATTAGAATATTTACATTTCAAGCTAATTTTCATTCAGTCTAAAACTCAGCTCTTTCTAACTATCCAAATGAATATTTGTATGTAACTATATCACTCACTGCACCATCTAGTCTTATAATTTAACGTAGAGACTGCAAGACATACGGAATCCAAGCAATAAAGTGCTAGATGTCTAAAGTCCCACACAGGTTTAGCATCTGATAACCCCTAAAGGCAATAGAACATTTGTCTAAATAGATTGTATAGTAATCTAATGGACTTTACCATAATAAGGGAAGGAGAAAAATTGTTTTTCTAAGAACAAAAGATAATTTTAAAAAATTATGGAAATGCATAAATACTATGCAGCCATTAAACATTATATTGACAAAACTTAACAGCATGAGAAAATAATAATAACATATTGTTAAATGAAAAGCTGGCTTCCAAACACATCATAAAGTACAATTCCACTTTGTAGAAAAAGTACACACATGCATAGAATACATGCATAGAAAAAAAATTGAAGGATATAGGCCAAAATTTTAACACTGCCTATGCCTAGGCATTTATACTAAGAATATTTTAATTGTATTCCCTTTGATTACATTTTCTATAATTTATTAAATGTATAAGAAAAACAATTAGCATTTATTTTGCATTATTTTATAATACAAGGAAGGTCATAGTGGTGGTTCTCCAGCCTCAGTGTGAATTCATTTAAATCATCTTATGTTAAGAAAACAGGTGTGATCTATTTATAGGAAGGTCATTAATTATTATCCAGAAATAATTTACATAATTTTCATTTAACAGTGTAAATTCTATATCTTTTCTTTTGTATATAATAAAAGGATCTATAAAAATAAAATGTGGTTATATGTATTTTTTTCTTTTTTATAATTAGATAGAATGATTGCAATCATCTAAGATAATATTGAGTGCAAGGAAACTGAAATCCAGGTATAGAACTTTAATTAAATTCTGATGTACCTTCTACCACAGAAGTAATCATAATCACACACACACACACACACACACACACACACACACAAACACACACACCCCATAAATGATATTATGTTTCCTGGTCTTTAATGCTTACCATCTTCGCTAATGAAAAGATCTTGTTTTCAAACAAATAGAGAGGTGTAAAGGTAGCATATACAACCATATGAGGGGACTGTATTGCTGAAGAACCTGTAAGACAAACATATTGTGTCATAAAAATTCTAGTCACAATGAGTTTGCCAATTAATCATCCCAGATTGTTCAAATTCCTTAAGGAACATATTTTTGATGGTGAAAAATAAGTAAATGGCTCAAAATGAATTTAACAAATGTTAAATCTCAAATATACATCTATTTTATAGACTATCTCATTAGTTTTAAGTTCATAATAGTACTAATTACTAATAGTTTAATTACTGAAGACATTATTTTACCTCAGTGCAAAAAAGTTATAATATAAACATACTCTAGTTATTAGTCAATGTAGCATAGAATGGTCCACAAATAACCACATACAAGGGGAATGATTTTTAATTTGTGGCATTTCTTAGCTTTCATGGTGCTGTAGATTGGATGCCCCCCAACCTCATTGAGGCTTAATCCCTACTGTTAACTGTTGAGGGTTGAAAGGGGGTGGGCCTTGAAGAGGTGATGAGATTACAGGACAAGGCTATAGTGAATGAATTAATAATGGTGGATAGGGATGCGGTTCTGAGGGCTTTAAAAGGAGACCATGAAGAGTCTGTCCCTCTCTCTGCTCTGCCATTTCCTGCCACATGAGACCTCTGGGTCACTCTTACCACCAGCAAGACCCTCATTAGATGTGTTCTCCGGGCTTTGGACTTCTCAGCCTCTGAAACTGTAAGCAATAAATTTTGTTTTCTTTATAAATTACCCAGTTCCAAGTATTTTGTTATAAGGAACAGAAACGGACTAATACATATAGATAGAATCAGTATTCTTTTAAACTTAAAGAAAGTCTAGGTGTTTCTATGTTATTTCAGAAATAAAGAAAGAAATAAAGTGAATCCTTTCATAAAGATGGAAAACATGAGTAATTTAGTTTGAAACGTTTAATGCTGGTAGAATTTGCTTTTGAGCATCACTTGTTTGTTCACGTTTTTCTTAACATCCCTGAAATTACTATATTTAATTCAGAATTCTTTTGTTCTGTAAACATTGTAAACAAATCAATAGAAGTCAATTTATTTTGGTCTTTATATTTTTAATTAGAAATTTTTTTATTCCTTTACAAACTCACATACTTATATTTAACCATATTAGATATGTTTACAAAAGAAGAATACCTTACGGTCACAAAATTTAAATTACATAAAACCCAGTATTACTCTAGAATGCATATGTGAGATATATCAAACTTATAGAAACATATTTCTATATTTAAATATTGAACTTTGTACATTTCTCACAGGCCTTGCCAACACATATGTATCACTTTTTTCCTACACTACTTATCTGCTTCTCTTATTTACCTACACTGCATGTGTTTGACAATGTTAGTTATGTTATGTCTATGTATGCTGTCTCCCCAAGTAACTTTTAAGATATGCGTATACAGAGTCTGAGTTAATAATTTGGTTTATTCCTCAAAGTACCTTGCATGAAATAGTAGTACGTTTTTAAATCTCAGACTAATGATCTCAGGTTCGAAGATGCAACAAGCTAATTATTCCTCTTAAGAATGAATGTGAACAGAAATACTTTGCATATGCTCTATAATCAGATAAAGCCATCTGCTATGCCCACATTGCACCATAGTGGCCCTAGTCAGCAGTGATCAGCAAATTACAGTCCACTTTGCTTACTCATCCATCTAATCAAAGCCCTTCAGTAAGTCCTCTAGTCAAAAGAATGATTCATAAATGTCTTTAGGATAGAAAGAGGAAAGAGAGGAGGATGTTCTGATAGTGGTGACTGATAAATATCGATGTGGATAAAATTTTAAAAATTATTTTTTCATTTATCTGAGGAACATTCTGCTCAAGAAAGGGGAAGAAATTAAAGGCTTTTTCCAGGTACTTTCCAGGTTCAAGATTAACCCATTGGCCTTCTACACCTTAGGAATTTATAAAAGGTGAGAGATGGCAAATAGAAGGGTGAGGATCTCCCTTTGAGCAGGGCTACTCAGAAGCATTAATCAGTCTTTGCAAAAATTGATCTGAGTTTTACATGTTAAACATGCACCACTGCTTCTCCCAGTACTATTAGTCCTTTGATTTCAGGCAAGTGAAAACATAAGGAAACGAATAGTAATCATTTTAAACATCTGTAGACAACAAAACTGAAAATATAGTAAGTAGAAAAATTAAGCAGATGATTGTGATACCTTGAGCAGCCTGGGATTGACTGTCTAGATCTAAGTTTTGGGCTTCACATGAGGGTACTGAATTAAAATGCTAACATTTTCTAGTGAGGCAAATAACAGAGTGGATTGGATTTGAATGATTTGTATTACCTGCAAATAAATATGATGTGTTTAGATGATCAATCTTTTATGTTAAAGAATCATTAACATGTGGCTTGAAATCTACCATTAAGAACTCCTTTTACAGGCCCATAAGTGGAAGATTAGAAGGAATGACAGTAACAAAGTCTTAGATGACAGTAGATTGACAATATGGATTTAGTGGTAAAGACATAAGATTCATGCAACATAAAAGGCACTTGATCATTTCTGTTAGGAAAAAAACAAAAACAAAAACAATGAATGAATGGCTTAAAGTAGTATTTCCTAAACAAGCTTTCTCATTTTTTTTGAAACATGGATAGACAGAGAGATAGAGAGATCTGGTGTCTCTTCCTTTTTTATATCAGGACATCAGCCCTTATCAGATAGGATTCTACCCTTAAAAACCTTAACTACCTCTCTAAAGGGATTATCTCCAAATACAGTCTCATTGGGGGCAAGGGCTTCAATATCTGAATTTGGAAGAGACACATTTCTATCCATAACATTCCACCCTTTGACCCCGCAAACTTTCGTGTCCTTCTCACATGTAAAATACCCCATCCCAAGAACTCCAAGAGCCTTAATCCATTTCAGCGTCAACTGTAAGTCTGATCTAAATATTACTGAAACCAGGTATGGGTAAAACTTAAGGTATGATTTTACCTGAAGCAAAATTCCTCTCCAGCTATAAACCTGTGACACCAAACAAGTTCTGTGCTTCCAAAATACAATGATGAGACAAGCATAGGATAGGCATTCCCATTCCAAAAGGGAAAAATAGTAAAGGATGAAAGGGTGATGAATCTCCAAGTAAATCCAAAGCTTAGCAGGGAAAATTTCATTAAATCTTAAGGCTTGAGAATATTCTTTGGTTAAATTCTTTGCCTTCTAAGTTCAGTGGCAATAGTATCACTCATATAGCCTTAGGTGGTCGTCTCACCCCCTTGTCTCTGTATGGAGGCCTCGCCCAGTAACTCTTTGCAATGATGCCACCCATGAGGCTGTTGGGGGTGGGGGCATGTGGCTCCTTACAGGGTAACCTTGCTTGCTGAAACCAAGAAGGTGGGCTCACCCTCTGAAACTGAGGAGGAAATAGCCTTGCCCCCTGGGCCTCTGGTGGGAGTGGCAGCCTTGATTATCTTTGAATCACCTTTGGGTTCATGATTCCCTTTTCTTCAATGATAATGCATGTTTATGTTCAAAGCTAAATAACTCTACTGTCCCATCCTGCAGAATCCCAGAAGTCTAACAGCTTCTCCTCTTTTCATCCTGTTTTCTCTTTCTCCTTAGTTCAAACTGGCAGTGTGTTTGCTGGTATAATCCCTTTTCTATTCCTTGTTTCTGAAGAGATGACTGGTTAAACTCCATGGGGCATCTCCTTATGAAGAGATTGTCCAGCCACATCCTTGATGTTCTTTCCAGAACAAGCTTTCTAATATTTTATAATATAGATAGAGTTAGAATTTTCTGGATCTTCAAGTTCTTGTTCCTTTTTGCTTAACAACTCCTTCGATTTATTTCTTTTCCCCATTTTTGATATAAGTAGTAAGGAGAGGCTAGGCCTCACCTTCAACACTGGAAAACATGGAAAGAAATATGATATGAAATAGGGATTTTTAAGCTAAGTCTTATACATCTTATAAACGGAATTCAGGGGACCAGGAGCTCCCTGAAATATCACATAAAAATATCACATAAGTGTCTTAGTCTGGTTTGTGCTGTCATACAGAGTACCCGAGACTGGGTAATTTATTAAGAACAGAAATTTATTTCCTCACATTTTTGGAGGCTGGAAAGTCCAAGATCAAGGTGCCAGCATCTGGTCAGGGCCTTTTTGCTGCATCATCCCATAGTAGAATGTGGAAGGGTAAATGGAGGGAAAGAGAGAGAGAAAGAAGGGGTCCCTTTTATAATGAACCCACTCCTGTGATAATGAATCCACTCCTGCAACAATGTCATTAATTAATCCATTCACTCTACCCTCATGGCCAAGCACCTCTGATTAGGACCAAACTCCCAACACTGTTGCATTGGGGATCAAGTATCCAACACATGAATTATTTTTCATTCATTTCATGGGTTTCCTATTCAATGGCATCTGATGCTTGAGAATTATTGTATTACTATAATGGTGTCATATTTTCTTTTTTTTCATAGTGTTAGTATCTCTAAATTAATGTCCAGTCATCTGGTATGGTAGAGCAGTCGCTTCTTCTATTACTCTGGAGTGGACTTTGAGGACAAAAACTTTCTCCAGTAGATGTGTTTTATATTGACTGTTGAGTAGGGTGTTTTAGTTTTGATTCCAGGTAGACACAGTAGTGTGATCTCAGAGTGGGTGCTTCAGTTATATTCAGTGTTGGAGTTGAATGTGAGTGCTTCTGTGGCTTAGGCAGTGGGGCACTTAGTGATTTCTTGCTGAGGTTAGTGACACTGTGTTGGGTCATCAAGGACATGGGGGAGCTCTCGAGTTACTGATAGAAGCACCAGGGTTCCCTGCCACTCTTTTGGTAGGGTAGGTAACCCTGAGTGGGCTTGTTGGCACCCTGGCCAGTGTCCTGTGCCCCTGATGGGTGCACTGGGATATACTAGAGCTTTTCAGATTGAATGGGTGATGCTGGGCAGTTTCTCTTTCCTCTTTCCTACAGGTAGAGGTTCCTCCTTTCTTCCCCCAGTTGGGGAATGGGTTGGTGGTGGTTGGGAATTTTCTTCCTTACTCTACTTTGTGTATCCTGGGTTTCTGCACTCTCCAGAGGTTCTTCATGTGTGTCTCCCAGATCAAGGTTGTTATGTGGGCTGTGCATGTACCTCCCACCCCCAGGTGCACTACTTGAGGGCAGCCAGATTCCCCCATGAGCTGGGCACTGGGTTGCAGGTCTGTGCTTGCTCACCTCTTTCCCTGGGCTCCACTCATGACTCTCCTTGTGTCAATGCAGTCAAGTGATCAGTAGGCTGCCTGTGCTGGGCCCATTTTTAGGAGCAAACATTATCTGTGAGCCACATGGTGCCTATGGGTGGAGGATGAAGATGGCGCCCACGGGAAGTAGGGGAGGCGTAACCCAAGATAGCTCCAAAAGGTTTTTATTGGTCCTCCAATATTTCCGCACTCGTGAACT